>NW_028275044.1:0-130078 GCF_037043125.1 Eumetopias jubatus | reverse complement strand
TTACGACTGGCGTCACGGGGAAAACATAGTCACAACAGGTATGTGTTGAATCCGAAACAGGCGGCGTGCACTTCAGTCTCAGGAAACATCAGTGCAGAGAAACCGTGTTTCTACGAACATCTTCCCTGAAAATGCTTGTCTATTCCAATGTAAGTGCGGCAGCGCAAGGCATGTGCCCCATGCCTGTGCCACAGAAATGGTCAGTGTAGATTGTCTCTCCCAATTCAAATCTTGTTCCGTGAGGAATGTTTTCAAGAGTATGAGAGAGATCAGAGGGGAAAGGTCATGCCTTCAAGTGGGAGAAGGATATCCTGGAAAGCCATACACCTACGTATGAGCGGCATTCTGGCATGAACGTGTGAAGGCATAGAGAATGTGCCGTCACCTGGGACGTTGCTTGACCAACCGCTTGGGAAGAAGTCCTCCCTCAGCTATCCTACAGTTTCAGGAAGATAAAAGTGTTTTCCGTAGTGGGTGTGAAGGCATGAGGGACGTACCCAAGAGTTAGCCGTCCGTCCCGAATGTGTCTCCTGTCGTTCCATGAAGAAGGATGCGTATGGATATGTATGATGTGAGGAAGCATGAGGAGGATTGCCTCCCCATGGTTAACTCTAAGAACAAATCTAGAGGTTTGCCGTCCGTCGACGACCCGCTCTTTCCCTACGGATGGAAGCACCTTGTTACAACGTAGTGCGAAAGGAAAGAGACGGAAAGTACGATACACTACGGTGAGGAACACGTTGTGGGGAGGGTTTCTCTCCACGAAAGTCTTGTGTCATGAAGTTGGAGTGCCATCAAATATACGTGTGCTCGCCTCAGCAGCGCCTTCCACTGGACACAGAGAAACAAGGCCACGTCCAACACGATTTCGTGCTCACCTCTTGGTTCGGGAAGCATGAAGCCTTTGGAGATATAGGTGTAAGTGTCTGACACTAAGCTCTCAAGGAACAAAACGGTAGAGAAATCGCCTTTCCACGACCATCTACAGGGAAGAAGATGGAGGAAAGTCCCGACGTTGAAAGCGAAGGGACAAGTACAGTGCCATATACCACTGCTTGAGAACGAACTTGTGTCGAAAGCTTCTCCCAACTCAGATCTTGTTTCGGGAAGATAGAAGCGTTGTCAGTACTTTGTGTGAAAACACAAGGAAAACACCACACGCTGAATGGTGAAGAAACATGTGGCTCGAATGTGACCACCAACACACTAGGAGTCCCCTAGAGAGGAGTGTGTCTGGAAATGGGAGGAAGCGTAAGGAACGTGCTATACACTTAAGTCTAAGAAACAACGCTGTGGCGGTGCGGTCCTTCGTCTACCTTCTCCTTTCCGAAGGATCGAAGCGGCCTTGCGCCAAGTGTGAAAGGAAGCGGAGGAAAAGCCTGATATACCTTCCTCGTGGAACAACATTTATGGAGGGCTTCTCCAATGGGCAACATGGGCCATGTTGGGTTTTGCAAATGTATGTGAGTTCGCCAGAGGAAAGCCACAGACTCAACTGCGCGAAACAAGTCTGAGTCAAACCCGACTTCGAGCTTACGACTGGCGTCACGGGGAAATCAGAGTCACAACAGGTATTTGTTGAATCCGAAACAGGCGGCGTGCACTTCAGTCTGAGGAAACAGAGAAACCGTGTTTCTTCTAACATCTTCCCTGAAAATGCGTGTCTATTCCAGTGGAAGTGTGGCAGCGCAAGGCATGTGCCCCAGGCCTGTGCCACAGAAATAGTTAGTGTAGATTGTCTCTCCCGATTCAAATCTTGTTCCGTGAAGAATGTTTCCAAGAGTATGAAAGAGAGCAGACGGGAAATGTCATGCCTTCAAGTGGGAGAAGGAAATCCTGGAAAGCCATACACCGACGTATGCGCGGCATTCTGGTAGGAACGTGTGAAGGCATAAAGAATGTGCCGTGCCCTGTGACGGTGCTTGACCAACCGCTTGTGAGGAAGTCTTCCCTCAGCTATCATATTGTTTCAGGAAGATAAAAGTGTTTTCCCTAGTGGGTGTGAAGGCATGAGGGACGTACCCTAGAGTTAGCCGTCCGTTCCGAATGTGTCTACTGTCGTTCCATGAAGAAGGATGAGTATGGAAATGTATGATGTGAGGAAGCATAAGGAGGATGGCCTACGGGTGTTTAACTCTAAGAACAAATCTAGACGGTTGCCGTCCGTCGACGACCAGCTCTTTCCCTACGGGTGGAAGCACCTTGTTACAACTTAGTGCGAACGCAAAGAGACGGAAAGCGCGATACACTCCGGCGAGGAACACGTTGTGCGGAGGGTTTCTCTCCACGAAAGTCTTGTGTCGTGACGTTGGAAGGGCCTTCAAATGTACGTGAGCTCGCCTCAGCAGCGCCTTCCACTGAACTCAGAGAAACAAGGCCACGTCCAACACGATTTCGGGCTAACCTCTTGGTTCGGGAAGCATGAAGCCGTTGGAGATGTATGTGTAAGCGTCTGACACTCAGCTCTCAAGGAACAAAACGGTAGAGAAATCGCCTTTCCACTACCATCTCCAGGGAAGAAGATGGAGGAAGGTTCCGACGTTAAAAGCGAAGGCACAAGTACTGTGCCATATAACACTGCTTGAGAACGAACTTGTGTCGAAAGCTTCTCCCAACTCAGATCTTGTTTCGGGAAGATCGAAGCGTTGTCAGTACTTTGTGTGAAAACACAGGGAAAATTCCACACGCTGAATGGTGAAGAAACATGTGGCTCGAATGTGACCACCAACACACTAGTAGTCCCCTAGAGAGGTGTGTGTCTGGAAATGGGAGGAAGCGTAAGGAACGTGCTATACACTTAAGTCTAAGAAACAACGCTGTGGCGGTGCGTTCCTTCGACTGCCATCTGCTTTGCTAAGGAACGAAGCGGCTTGAAGCAAAGTGTGAAAGAATCCGGAGGGGAAGGAAGAGAGATCTACCTTACTCGCGGAACAAATTCTTATGGAGGGCATTTCTCAACGAACACCATGTGTCACGACGATGGAAGGGTGTTCAAATGTAGGCGCCTTCGCCAAAGGAAAGGCATACACGAATCTCTGCGAAGCAAGTCTCTGTCAAACGCGACTTCGAGCTTCCAACTGGGTTCCCGCGGAATCCCTAGTCACCAAACGTACGTGTTGAATCCTAAACGAAGGGAGTGCTCTTCAGTCTGAAGAAACACCACTCCCGAGAAACCGTGTGTCTACTAACATCTTCCCTGAAAATGGTAGGCTTTTCCCATGGAAGTGTGAAATCGCAATGTATGGGCCCCATGCCTGTGCTACAGAAGTCCTTAGTGTCGATAGTCTGTCGCCATTCAAATCCTGTTCCGTGAGAAGTGTTTTCAAGAGTAGGAGTGAGAGCAGATGGAAAAGGACACGGTTTTACGTGTGAGAAGGAAATCCGTCAAGAAAGACATACACGGAAGGATGAGAAGCACTTTAGCATGAAATGGTGCAGGCACCTAGAATGGGCCCTGTGACGGTGCTTGAGAAACCACTTGTGAAGAAGTCTTCCCTCAACTATCATATCGTTTCGGTGAGAGGAAAGTGTTTTCCGTAGTGGGTGTGAAGGCGTAAGGGACATCGGCTCGACGTAGCTCTCCGCTTCGAATTGGCCTACTGTCGTGGCCATGAAGAAAGATGTGCATGGACATGGATAATGTGCGGAAGCGTAAGGAAGATGGCATACGTCTGTTAAACTCTAAGAACAAATCTCGAGGGTTGCCGTCCTTCGACTACCACCTCTTTTCGTAAGGATGGAAGCAGCTTGGGAAACCTAGCGTGAACGAAAAGCGATGGAACGCGCGATCCTCTACAGGGAGGAACCCGTTGGGCGGAGGGTTTCTCTCCATCAAGTCCTGTGTCATGGAGGTGGATGGGTCTTCAAATGCACGTGGACTAGCCTCAGTAGTAGTAGCCTCACACTGAATTCTGAGAAACGAGTCCATGTCCAACAGGCTTTCGTGCTAACATCTGGGTTCTTGAAGAAAGAAGCCTTTGGAGAGATGAGTGTTGCTATATAAGGTAAGGGTCTTACACTCACCTCTCAAGGAACAAAACGGTAGGGAAATAGTCTTTCCACTGCCACCTGCAGGGGAAAAGATGGAAGAACTTTCCAACGTTACCAGTGAAGGCACAACTCCTGTGCCATATACCACTGTTTGAGAAAGAGTTGTGTCGAAAGCTTCTCTCAACTCAAATCTTGTTTCAGGAAGATAGAAGCGCTTTCAGGACTTCGTGTGAACGCGTAAGGAAAGTGCCATACGCTGAATTGTGAAGAGACATGTGGGTCGAATGTGACCACCAACTAACAAGTTGTCCCCTAGAGAGGTGTGTGTGTGGAAATCGGAGGAAGTGTAAGGAACGAGCTCTACACTTAATTCTAAAAAGCAATGCTGTGGAGGAGCGGTCCTTCGTCTACCTTCTCCTTTCCGAAGGATCGAGGCGGGCATACGCCAAGTGTGAAAGGAAGCAGAGGAAAGGCCTGATATACCTTCCTCGTGGAACAACTTTGTATGGAGGGCTTCGCTCAATGGACACCATGGGTCACGACGCTAAAAGGGGTTTCCAAATGTATGTGAGTTCGCCAAAGGAAAGCCACAGACTCAACTGCGCGAAACAAGTCTGTGTCAAACCCGACTTCGAGCTTACGACTGGCGTCACGGGGAAAACATAGTCACAACAGGTATGTGTTGAATCCGAAACAGGCGGCGTGCACTTCAGTCTCAGGAAACATCAGTGCAGAGAAACCGTGTTTCTACGAACATCTTCCCTGAAAATGCTTGTCTATTCCAATGTAAGTGCGGCAGCGCAAGGCATGTGCCCCATGCCTGTGCCACAGAAATGGTCAGTGTAGATTGTCTCTCCCAATTCAAATCTTGTTCCGTGAGGAATGTTTTCAAGAGTATGAGAGAGATCAGAGGGGAAAGGTCATGCCTTCAAGTGGGAGAAGGATATCCTGGAAAGCCATACACCTACGTATGAGCGGCATTCTGGCATGAACGTGTGAAGGCATAGAGAATGTGCCGTCACCTGGGACGTTGCTTGACCAACCGCTTGGGAAGAAGTCCTCCCTCAGCTATCCTACAGTTTCAGGAAGATAAAAGTGTTTTCCGTAGTGGGTGTGAAGGCATGAGGGACGTACCCAAGAGTTAGCCGTCCGTCCCGAATGTGTCTCCTGTCGTTCCATGAAGAAGGATGCGTATGGATATGTATGATGTGAGGAAGCATGAGGAGGATTGCCTCCCCATGGTTAACTCTAAGAACAAATCTAGAGGTTTGCCGTCCGTCGACGACCCGCTCTTTCCCTACGGATGGAAGCACCTTGTTACAACGTAGTGCGAAAGGAAAGAGACGGAAAGTACGATACACTACGGTGAGGAACACGTTGTGGGGAGGGTTTCTCTCCACGAAAGTCTTGTGTCATGAAGTTGGAGTGCCATCAAATATACGTGTGCTCGCCTCAGCAGCGCCTTCCACTGGACACAGAGAAACAAGGCCACGTCCAACACGATTTCGTGCTCACCTCTTGGTTCGGGAAGCATGAAGCCTTTGGAGATATAGGTGTAAGTGTCTGACACTAAGCTCTCAAGGAACAAAACGGTAGAGAAATCGCCTTTCCACGACCATCTACAGGGAAGAAGATGGAGGAAAGTCCCGACGTTGAAAGCGAAGGGACAAGTACAGTGCCATATACCACTGCTTGAGAACGAACTTGTGTCGAAAGCTTCTCCCAACTCAGATCTTGTTTCGGGAAGATAGAAGCGTTGTCAGTACTTTGTGTGAAAACACAAGGAAAACACCACACGCTGAATGGTGAAGAAACATGTGGCTCGAATGTGACCACCAACACACTAGGAGTCCCCTAGAGAGGAGTGTGTCTGGAAATGGGAGGAAGCGTAAGGAACGTGCTATACACTTAAGTCTAAGAAACAACGCTGTGGCGGTGCGGTCCTTCGTCTACCTTCTCCTTTCCGAAGGATCGAAGCGGCCTTGCGCCAAGTGTGAAAGGAAGCGGAGGAAAAGCCTGATATACCTTCCTCGTGGAACAACATTTATGGAGGGCTTCTCCCAATGGGCAACATGGGCCATGTTGGGTTTTGCAAATGTATGTGAGTTCGCCAGAGGAAAGCCACAGACTCAACTGCGCGAAACAAGTCTGAGTCAAACCCGACTTCGAGCTTACGACTGGCGTCACGGGGAAATCAGAGTCACAACAGGTATTTGTTGAATCCGAAACAGGCGGCGTGCACTTCAGTCTGAGGAAACAGAGAAACCGTGTTTCTTCTAACATCTTCCCTGAAAATGCGTGTCTATTCCAGTGGAAGTGTGGCAGCGCAAGGCATGTGCCCCAGGCCTGTGCCACAGAAATAGTTAGTGTAGATTGTCTCTCCCGATTCAAATCTTGTTCCGTGAAGAATGTTTCCAAGAGTATGAAAGAGAGCAGACGGGAAATGTCATGCCTTCAAGTGGGAGAAGGAAATCCTGGAAAGCCATACACCGACGTATGCGCGGCATTCTGGTAGGAACGTGTGAAGGCATAAAGAATGTGCCGTGCCCTGTGACGGTGCTTGACCAACCGCTTGTGAGGAAGTCTTCCCTCAGCTATCATATTGTTTCAGGAAGATAAAAGTGTTTTCCCTAGTGGGTGTGAAGGCATGAGGGACGTACCCTAGAGTTAGCCGTCCGTTCCGAATGTGTCTACTGTCGTTCCATGAAGAAGGATGAGTATGGAAATGTATGATGTGAGGAAGCATAAGGAGGATGGCCTACGGGTGTTTAACTCTAAGAACAAATCTAGACGGTTGCCGTCCGTCGACGACCAGCTCTTTCCCTACGGGTGGAAGCACCTTGTTACAACTTAGTGCGAACGCAAAGAGACGGAAAGCGCGATACACTCCGGCGAGGAACACGTTGTGCGGAGGGTTTCTCTCCACGAAAGTCTTGTGTCGTGACGTTGGAAGGGCCTTCAAATGTACGTGAGCTCGCCTCAGCAGCGCCTTCCACTGAACTCAGAGAAACAAGGCCACGTCCAACACGATTTCGGGCTAACCTCTTGGTTCGGGAAGCATGAAGCCGTTGGAGATGTATGTGTAAGCGTCTGACACTCAGCTCTCAAGGAACAAAACGGTAGAGAAATCGCCTTTCCACTACCATCTCCAGGGAAGAAGATGGAGGAAGGTTCCGACGTTAAAAGCGAAGGCACAAGTACTGTGCCATATAACACTGCTTGAGAACGAACTTGTGTCGAAAGCTTCTCCCAACTCAGATCTTGTTTCGGGAAGATCGAAGCGTTGTCAGTACTTTGTGTGAAAACACAGGGAAAATTCCACACGCTGAATGGTGAAGAAACATGTGGCTCGAATGTGACCACCAACACACTAGTAGTCCCCTAGAGAGGTGTGTGTCTGGAAATGGGAGGAAGCGTAAGGAACGTGCTATACACTTAAGTCTAAGAAACAACGCTGTGGCGGTGCGTTCCTTCGACTGCCATCTGCTTTGCTAAGGAACGAAGCGGCTTGAAGCAAAGTGTGAAAGAATCCGGAGGGGAAGGAAGAGAGATCTACCTTACTCGCGGAACAAATTCTTATGGAGGGCATTTCTCAACGAACACCATGTGTCACGACGATGGAAGGGTGTTCAAATGTAGGCGCCTTCGCCAAAGGAAAGGCATACACGAATCTCTGCGAAGCAAGTCTCTGTCAAACGCGACTTCGAGCTTCCAACTGGGTTCCCGCGGAATCCCTAGTCACCAAACGTACGTGTTGAATCCTAAACGAAGGGAGTGCTCTTCAGTCTGAAGAAACACCACTCCCGAGAAACCGTGTGTCTACTAACATCTTCCCTGAAAATGGTAGGCTTTTCCCATGGAAGTGTGAAATCGCAATGTATGGGCCCCATGCCTGTGCTACAGAAGTCCTTAGTGTCGATAGTCTGTCGCCATTCAAATCCTGTTCCGTGAGAAGTGTTTTCAAGAGTAGGAGTGAGAGCAGATGGAAAAGGACACGGTTTTACGTGTGAGAAGGAAATCCGTCAAGAAAGACATACACGGAAGGATGAGAAGCACTTTAGCATGAAATGGTGCAGGCACCTAGAATGGGCCCTGTGACGGTGCTTGAGAAACCACTTGTGAAGAAGTCTTCCCTCAACTATCATATCGTTTCGGTGAGAGGAAAGTGTTTTCCGTAGTGGGTGTGAAGGCGTAAGGGACATCGGCTCGACGTAGCTCTCCGCTTCGAATTGGCCTACTGTCGTGGCCATGAAGAAAGATGTGCATGGACATGGATAATGTGCGGAAGCGTAAGGAAGATGGCATACGTCTGTTAAACTCTAAGAACAAATCTCGAGGGTTGCCGTCCTTCGACTACCACCTCTTTTCGTAAGGATGGAAGCAGCTTGGGAAACCTAGCGTGAACGAAAAGCGATGGAACGCGCGATCCTCTACAGGGAGGAACCCGTTGGGCGGAGGGTTTCTCTCCATCAAGTCCTGTGTCATGGAGGTGGATGGGTCTTCAAATGCACGTGGACTAGCCTCAGTAGTAGTAGCCTCACACTGAATTCTGAGAAACGAGTCCATGTCCAACAGGCTTTCGTGCTAACATCTGGGTTCTTGAAGAAAGAAGCCTTTGGAGAGATGAGTGTTGCTATATAAGGTAAGGGTCTTACACTCACCTCTCAAGGAACAAAACGGTAGGGAAATAGTCTTTCCACTGCCACCTGCAGGGAAAAAGATGGAAGAACTTTCCAACGTTACCAGTGAAGGCACAACTCCTGTGCCATATACCACTGTTTGAGAAAGAGTTGTGTCGAAAGCTTCTCTCAACTCAAATCTTGTTTCAGGAAGATAGAAGCGCTTTCAGGACTTCGTGTGAACGCGTAAGGAAAGTGCCATACGCTGAATTGTGAAGAGACATGTGGGTCGAATGTGACCACCAACTAACAAGTTGTCCCCTAGAGAGGTGTGTGTGTGGAAATCGGAGGAAGTGTAAGGAACGAGCTCTACACTTAATTCTAAAAAGCAATGCTGTGGAGGAGCGGTCCTTCGTCTACCTTCTCCTTTCCGAAGGATCGAGGCGGGCATACGCCAAGTGTGAAAGGAAGCAGAGGAAAGGCCTGATATACCTTCCTCGTGGAACAACTTTGTATGGAGGGCTTCGCTCAATGGACACCATGGGTCACGACGCTAAAAGGGGTTTCCAAATGTATGTGAGTTCGCCAAAGGAAAGCCACAGACTCAACTGCGCGAAACAAGTCTGTGTCAAACCCGACTTCGAGCTTACGACTGGCGTCACGGGGAAAACATAGTCACAACAGGTATGTGTTGAATCCGAAACAGGCGGCGTGCACTTCAGTCTCAGGAAACATCAGTGCAGAGAAACCGTGTTTCTACGAACATCTTCCCTGAAAATGCTTGTCTATTCCAATGTAAGTGCGGCAGCGCAAGGCATGTGCCCCATGCCTGTGCCACAGAAATGGTCAGTGTAGATTGTCTCTCCCAATTCAAATCTTGTTCCGTGAGGAATGTTTTCAAGAGTATGAGAGAGATCAGAGGGGAAAGGTCATGCCTTCAAGTGGGAGAAGGATATCCTGGAAAGCCATACACCTACGTATGAGCGGCATTCTGGCATGAACGTGTGAAGGCATAGAGAATGTGCCGTCACCTGGGACGTTGCTTGACCAACCGCTTGGGAAGAAGTCCTCCCTCAGCTATCCTACAGTTTCAGGAAGATAAAAGTGTTTTCCGTAGTGGGTGTGAAGGCATGAGGGACGTACCCAAGAGTTAGCCGTCCGTCCCGAATGTGTCTCCTGTCGTTCCATGAAGAAGGATGAGTATGGATATGTATGATGTGAGGAAGCATGAGGAGGATTGCCTCCCCATGGTTAACTCTAAGAACAAATCTAGAGGTTTGCCGTCCGTCGACGACCCGCTCTTTCCCTACGGATGGAAGCACCTTGTTACAACGTAGTGCGAAAGGAAAGAGACGGAAAGTACGATACACTACGGTGAGGAACACGTTGTGGGGAGGGTTTCTCTCCACGAAAGTCTTGTGTCATGAAGTTGGAGTGCCATCAAATATACGTGTGCTCGCCTCAGCAGCGCCTTCCACTGGACACAGAGAAACAAGGCCACGTCCAACACGATTTCGTGCTCACCTCTTGGTTCGGGAAGCATGAAGCCTTTGGAGATATAGGTGTAAGTGTCTGACACTAAGCTCTCAAGGAACAAAACGGTAGAGAAATCGCCTTTCCACGACCATCTACAGGGAAGAAGATGGAGGAAAGTCCCGACGTTGAAAGCGAAGGGACAAGTACAGTGCCATATACCACTGCTTGAGAACGAACTTGTGTCGAAAGCTTCTCCCAACTCAGATCTTGTTTCGGGAAGATAGAAGCGTTGTCAGTACTTTGTGTGAAAACACAAGGAAAACACCACACGCTGAATGGTGAAGAAACATGTGGCTCGAATGTGACCACCAACACACTAGGAGTCCCCTAGAGAGGAGTGTGTCTGGAAATGGGAGGAAGCGTAAGGAACGTGCTATACACTTAAGTCTAAGAAACAACGCTGTGGCGGTGCGGTCCTTCGTCTACCTTCTCCTTTCCGAAGGATCGAAGCGGCCTTGCGCCAAGTGTGAAAGGAAGCGGAGGAAAAGCCTGATATACCTTCCTCGTGGAACAACATTTATGGAGGGCTTCTCCCAATGGGCAACATGGGCCATGTTGGGTTTTGCAAATGTATGTGAGTTCGCCAGAGGAAAGCCACAGACTCAACTGCGCGAAACAAGTCTGAGTCAAACCCGACTTCGAGCTTACGACTGGCGTCACGGGGAAATCAGAGTCACAACAGGTATTTGTTGAATCCGAAACAGGCGGCGTGCACTTCAGTCTGAGGAAACAGAGAAACCGTGTTTCTTCTAACATCTTCCCTGAAAATGCGTGTCTATTCCAGTGGAAGTGTGGCAGCGCAAGGCATGTGCCCCAGGCCTGTGCCACAGAAATAGTTAGTGTAGATTGTCTCTCCCGATTCAAATCTTGTTCCGTGAAGAATGTTTCCAAGAGTATGAAAGAGAGCAGACGGGAAATGTCATGCCTTCAAGTGGGAGAAGGAAATCCTGGAAAGCCATACACCGACGTATGCGCGGCATTCTGGTAGGAACGTGTGAAGGCATAAAGAATGTGCCGTGCCCTGTGACGGTGCTTGACCAACCGCTTGTGAGGAAGTCTTCCCTCAGCTATCATATTGTTTCAGGAAGATAAAAGTGTTTTCCCTAGTGGGTGTGAAGGCATGAGGGACGTACCCTAGAGTTAGCCGTCCGTTCCGAATGTGTCTACTGTCGTTCCATGAAGAAGGATGAGTATGGAAATGTATGATGTGAGGAAGCATAAGGAGGATGGCCTACGGGTGTTTAACTCTAAGAACAAATCTAGACGGTTGCCGTCCGTCGACGACCAGCTCTTTCCCTACGGGTGGAAGCACCTTGTTACAACTTAGTGCGAACGCAAAGAGACGGAAAGCGCGATACACTACGGCGAGGAACACGTTGTGCGGAGGGTTTCTCTCCACGAAAGTCTTGTGTCGTGACGTTGGAAGGGCCTTCAAATGTACGTGAGCTCGCCTCAGCAGCGCCTTCCACTGAACTCAGAGAAACAAGGCCACGTCCAACACGATTTCGGGCTAACCTCTTGGTTCGGGAAGCATGAAGCCGTTGGAGATGTATGTGTAAGCGTCTGACACTCAGCTCTCAAGGAACAAAACGGTAGAGAAATCGCCTTTCCACTACCATCTCCAGGGAAGAAGATGGAGGAAGGTTCCGACGTTAAAAGCGAAGGCACAAGTACTGTGCCATATAACACTGCTTGAGAACGAACTTGTGTCGAAAGCTTCTCCCAACTCAGATCTTGTTTCGGGAAGATCGAAGCGTTGTCAGTACTTTGTGTGAAAACACAGGGAAAATTCCACACGCTGAATGGTGAAGAAACATGTGGCTCGAATGTGACCACCAACACACTAGTAGTCCCCTAGAGAGGTGTGTGTCTGGAAATGGGAGGAAGCGTAAGGAACGTGCTATACACTTAAGTCTAAGAAACAACGCTGTGGCGGTGCGTTCCTTCGACTGCCATCTGCTTTGCTAAGGAACGAAGCGGCTTGAAGCAAAGTGTGAAAGAATCCGGAGGGGAAGGAAGAGAGATCTACCTTACTCGCGGAACAAATTCTTATGGAGGGCATTTCTCAACGAACACCATGTGTCACGACGATGGAAGGGTGTTCAAATGTAGGCGCCTTCGCCAAAGGAAAGGCATACACGAATCTCTGCGAAGCAAGTCTCTGTCAAACGCGACTTCGAGCTTCCAACTGGGTTCCCGCGGAATCCCTAGTCACCAAACGTACGTGTTGAATCCTAAACGAAGGGAGTGCTCTTCAGTCTGAAGAAACACCACTCCCGAGAAACCGTGTGTCTACTAACATCTTCCCTGAAAATCGTAGGCTTTTCCCATGGAAGTGTGAAATCGCAATGTATGGGCCCCATGCCTGTGCTACAGAAGTCCTTAGTGTCGATAGTCTGTCGCCATTCAAATCCTGTTCCGTGAGAAGTGTTTTCAAGAGTAGGAGTGAGAGCAGATGGAAAAGGACACGGTTTTACGTGTGAGAAGGAAATCCGTCAAGAAAGACATACACGGAAGGATGAGAAGCACTTTAGCATGAAATGGTGCAGGCACCTAGAATGGGCCCTGTGACGGTGCTTGAGAAACCACTTGTGAAGAAGTCTTCCCTCAACTATCATATCGTTTCGGTGAGAGGAAAGTGTTTTCCGTAGTGGGTGTGAAGGCGTAAGGGACATCGGCTCGACGTAGCTCTCCGCTTCGAATTGGCCTACTGTCGTGGCCATGAAGAAAGATGTGCATGGACATGGATAATGTGCGGAAGCGTAAGGAAGATGGCATACGTCTGTTAAACTCTAAGAACAAATCTCGAGGGTTGCCGTCCTTCGACTACCACCTCTTTTCGTAAGGATGGAAGCAGCTTGGGAAACCTAGCGTGAACGAAAAGCGATGGAACGCGCGATCCTCTACAGGGAGGAACCCGTTGGGCGGAGGGTTTCTCTCCATCAAGTCCTGTGTCATGGAGGTGGATGGGTCTTCAAATGCACGTGGACTAGCCTCAGTAGTAGTAGCCTCACACTGAATTCTGAGAAACGAGTCCATGTCCAACAGGCTTTCGTGCTAACATCTGGGTTCTTGAAGAAAGAAGCCTTTGGAGAGATGAGTGTTGCTATATAAGGTAAGGGTCTTACACTCACCTCTCAAAGAACAAAACGGTAGGGAAATAGTCTTTCCACTGCCACCTGCAGGGGAAAAGATGGAAGAACTTTCCAACGTTACCAGTGAAGGCACAACTCCTGTGCCATATACCACTGTTTGAGAAAGAGTTGTGTCGAAAGCTTCTCTCAACTCAAATCTTGTTTCAGGAAGATAGAAGCGCTTTCAGGACTTCGTGTGAACGCGTAAGGAAAGTGCCATACGCTGAATTGTGAAGAGACATGTGGGTCGAATGTGACCACCAACTAACAAGTTGTCCCCTAGAGAGGTGTGTGTGTGGAAATCGGAGGAAGTGTAAGGAACGAGCTCTACACTTAATTCTAAAAAGCAATGCTGTGGAGGAGCGGTCCTTCGTCTACCTTCTCCTTTCCGAAGGATCGAGGCGGGCATACGCCAAGTGTGAAAGGAAGCAGAGGAAAGGCCTGATATACCTTCCTCGTGGAACAACTTTGTATGGAGGGCTTCGCTCAATGGACACCATGGGTCACGACGCTAAAAGGGGTTTCCAAATGTATGTGAGTTCGCCAAAGGAAAGCCACAGACTCAACTGCGCGAAACAAGTCTGTGTCAAACCCGACTTCGAGCTTACGACTGGCGTCACGGGGAAAACATAGTCACAACAGGTATGTGTTGAATCCGAAACAGGCGGCGTGCACTTCAGTCTCAGGAAACATCAGTGCAGAGAAACCGTGTTTCTACGAACATCTTCCCTGAAAATGCTTGTCTATTCCAATGTAAGTGCGGCAGCGCAAGGCATGTGCCCCATGCCTGTGCCACAGAAATGGTCAGTGTAGATTGTCTCTCCCAATTCAAATCTTGTTCCGTGAGGAATGTTTTCAAGAGTATGAGAGAGATCAGAGGGGAAAGGTCATGCCTTCAAGTGGGAGAAGGATATCCTGGAAAGCCATACACCTACGTATGAGCGGCATTCTGGCATGAACGTGTGAAGGCATAGAGAATGTGCCGTCACCTGGGACGTTGCTTGACCAACCGGTTGGGAAGAAGTCCTCCCTCAGCTATCCTACAGTTTCAGGAAGATAAAAGTGTTTTCCGTAGTGGGTGTGAAGGCATGAGGGACGTACCCAAGAGTTAGCCGTCCGTCCCGAATGTGTCTCCTGTCGTTCCATGAAGAAGGATGAGTATGGATATGTATGATGTGAGGAAGCATGAGGAGGATTGCCTCCCCATGGTTAACTCTAAGAACAAATCTAGAGGTTTGCCGTCCGTCGACGACCCGCTCTTTCCCTACGGATGGAAGCACCTTGTTACAACGTAGTGCGAAAGGAAAGAGACGGAAAGTACGATACACTACGGTGAGGAACACGTTGTGGGGAGGGTTTCTCTCCACGAAAGTCTTGTGTCATGAAGTTGGAGTGCCATCAAATATACGTGTGCTCGCCTCAGCAGCGCCTTCCACTGGACACAGAGAAACAAGGCCACGTCCAACACGATTTCGTGCTCACCTCTTGGTTCGGGAAGCATGAAGCCTTTGGAGATATAGGTGTAAGTGTCTGACACTAAGCTCTCAAGGAACAAAACGGTAGAGAAATCGCCTTTCCACGACCATCTACAGGGAAGAAGATGGAGGAAAGTCCCGACGTTGAAAGCGAAGGGACAAGTACAGTGCCATATACCACTGCTTGAGAACGAACTTGTGTCGAAAGCTTCTCCCAACTCAGATCTTGTTTCGGGAAGATAGAAGCGTTGTCAGTACTTTGTGTGAAAACACAAGGAAAACACCACACGCTGAATGGTGAAGAAACATGTGGCTCGAATGTGACCACCAACACACTAGGAGTCCCCTAGAGAGGAGTGTGTCTGGAAATGGGAGGAAGCGTAAGGAACGTGCTATACACTTAAGTCTAAGAAACAACGCTGTGGCGGTGCGGTCCTTCGTCTACCTTCTCCTTTCCGAAGGATCGAAGCGGCCTTGCGCCAAGTGTGAAAGGAAGCGGAGGAAAAGCCTGATATACCTTCCTCGTGGAACAACATTTATGGAGGGCTTCTCCCAATGGGCAACATGGGCCATGTTGGGTTTTGCAAATGTATGTGAGTTCGCCAGAGGAAAGCCACAGACTCAACTGCGCGAAACAAGTCTGAGTCAAACCCGACTTCGAGCTTACGACTGGCGTCACGGGGAAATCAGAGTCACAACAGGTATTTGTTGAATCCGAAACAGGCGGCGTGCACTTCAGTCTGAGGAAACAGAGAAACCGTGTTTCTTCTAACATCTTCCCTGAAAATGCGTGTCTATTCCAGTGGAAGTGTGGCAGCGCAAGGCATGTGCCCCAGGACTGTGCCACAGAAATAGTTAGTGTAGATTGTCTCTCCCGATTCAAATCTTGTTCCGTGAAGAATGTTTCCAAGAGTATGAAAGAGAGCAGACGGGAAATGTCATGCCTTCAAGTGGGAGAAGGAAATCCTGGAAAGCCATACACCGACGTATGCGCGGCATTCTGGTAGGAACGTGTGAAGGCATAAAGAATGTGCCGTGCCCTGTGACGGTGCTTGACCAACCGCTTGTGAGGAAGTCTTCCCTCAGCTATCATATTGTTTCAGGAAGATAAAAGTGTTTTCCCTAGTGGGTGTGAAGGCATGAGGGACGTACCCTAGAGTTAGCCGTCCGTTCCGAATGTGTCTACTGTCGTTCCATGAAGAAGGATGAGTATGGAAATGTATGATGTGAGGAAGCATAAGGAGGATGGCCTACGGGTGTTTAACTCTAAGAACAAATCTAGACGGTTGCCGTCCGTCGACGACCAGCTCTTTCCCTACGGGTGGAAGCACCTTGTTACAACTTAGTGCGAACGAAAAGAGACGGAAAGCGCGATACACTCCGGCGAGGAACACGTTGTGCGGAGGGTTTCTCTCCACGAAAGTCTTGTGTCGTGACGTTGGAAGGGCCTTCAAATGTACGTGAGCTCGCCTCAGCAGCGCCTTCCACTGAACTCAGAGAAACAAGGCCACGTCCAACACGATTTCGGGCTAACCTCTTGGTTCGGGAAGCATGAAGCCGTTGGAGATGTATGTGTAAGCGTCTGACACTCAGCTCTCAAGGAACAAAACGGTAGAGAAATCGCCTTTCCACTACCATCTCCAGGGAAGAAGATGGAGGAAGGTTCCGACGTTAAAAGCGAAGGCACAAGTACTGTGCCATATAACACTGCTTGAGAACGAACTTGTGTCGAAAGCTTCTCCCAACTCAGATCTTGTTTCGGGAAGATCGAAGCGTTGTCAGTACTTTGTGTGAAAACACAAGGAAAATTCCACACGCTGAATGGTGAAGAAACATGTGGCTCGAATGTGACCACCAACACACTAGTAGTCCCCTAGAGAGGTGTGTGTCTGGAAATGGGAGGAAGCGTAAGGAACGTGCTATACACTTAAGTCTAAGAAACAACGCTGTGGCGGTGCGTTCCTTCGACTGCCATCTGCTTTGCTAAGGAACGAAGCGGCTTGAAGCAAAGTGTGAAAGAATCCGGAGGGGAAGGAAGAGAGATCTACCTTACTCGCGGAACAAATTCTTATGGAGGGCATTTCTCAACGAACACCATGTGTCACGACGATGGAAGGGTGTTCAAATGTAGGCGCCTTCGCCAAAGGAAAGGCATACACGAATCTCTGCGAAGCAAGTCTCTGTCAAACGCGACTTCGAGCTTCCAACTGGGTTCCCGCGGAATCCCTAGTCACCAAACGTACGTGTTGAATCCTAAACGAAGGGAGTGCTCTTCAGTCTGAAGAAACACCACTCCCGAGAAACCGTGTGTCTACTAACATCTTCCCTGAAAATGGTAGGCTTTTCCCATGGAAGTGTGAAATCGCAATGTATGGGCCCCATGCCTGTGCTACAGAAGTCCTTAGTGTCGATAGTCTGTCGCCATTCAAATCCTGTTCCGTGAGAAGTGTTTTCAAGAGTAGGAGTGAGAGCAGATGGAAAAGGACACGGTTTTACGTGTGAGAAGGAAATCCGTCAAGAAAGACATACACGGAAGGATGAGAAGCACTTTAGCATGAAATGGTGCAGGCACCTAGAATGGGCCCTGTGACGGTGCTTGAGAAACCACTTGTGAAGAAGTCTTCCCTCAACTATCATATCGTTTCGGTGAGAGGAAAGTGTTTTCCGTAGTGGGTGTGAAGGCGTAAGGGACATCGGCTCGACGTAGCTCTCCGCTTCGAATTGGCCTACTGTCGTGGCCATGAAGAAAGATGTGCATGGACATGGATAATGTGCGGAAGCGTAAGGAAGATGGCATACGTCTGTTAAACTCTAAGAACAAATCTCGAGGGTTGCCGTCCTTCGACTACCACCTCTTTTCGTAAGGATGGAAGCAGCTTGGGAAACCTAGCGTGAACGAAAAGCGATGGAACGCGCGATCCTCTACAGGGAGGAACCCGTTGGGCGGAGGGTTTCTCTCCATCAAGTCCTGTGTCATGGAGGTGGATGGGTCTTCAAATGCACGTGGACTAGCCTCAGTAGTAGTAGCCTCACACTGAATTCTGAGAAACGAGTCCATGTCCAACAGGCTTTCGTGCTAACATCTGGGTTCTTGAAGAAAGAAGCCTTTGGAGAGATGAGTGTTGCTATATAAGGTAAGGGTCTTACACTCACCTCTCAAAGAACAAAACGGTAGGGAAATAGTCTTTCCACTGCCACCTGCAGGGAAAAAGATGGAAGAACTTTCCAACGTTACCAGTGAAGGCACAACTCCTGTGCCATATACCACTGTTTGAGAAAGAGTTGTGTCGAAAGCTTCTCTCAACTCAAATCTTGTTTCAGGAAGATAGAAGCGCTTTCAGGACTTCGTGTGAACGCGTAAGGAAAGTGCCATACGCTGAATTGTGAAGAGACATGTGGGTCGAATGTGACCACCAACTAACAAGTTGTCCCCTAGAGAGGTGTGTGTGTGGAAATCGGAGGAAGTGTAAGGAACGAGCTCTACACTTAATTCTAAAAAGCAATGCTGTGGAGGAGCGGTCCTTCGTCTACCTTCTCCTTTCCGAAGGATCGAGGCGGGCATACGCCAAGTGTGAAAGGAAGCAGAGGAAAGGCCTGATATACCTTCCTCGTGGAACAACTTTGTATGGAGGGCTTCGCTCAATGGACACCATGGGTCACGACGCTAAAAGGGGTTTCCAAATGTATGTGAGTTCGCCAAAGGAAAGCCACAGACTCAACTGCGCGAAACAAGTCTGTGTCAAACCCGACTTCGAGCTTACGACTGGCGTCACGGGGAAAACATAGTCACAACAGGTATGTGTTGAATCCGAAACAGGCGGCGTGCACTTCAGTCTCAGGAAACATCAGTGCAGAGAAACCGTGTTTCTACGAACATCTTCCCTGAAAATGCTTGTCTATTCCAATGTAAGTGCGGCAGCGCAAGGCATGTGCCCCATGCCTGTGCCACAGAAATGGTCAGTGTAGATTGTCTCTCCCAATTCAAATCTTGTTCCGTGAGGAATGTTTTCAAGAGTATGAGAGAGATCAGAGGGGAAAGGTCATGCCTTCAAGTGGGAGAAGGATATCCTGGAAAGCCATACACCTACGTATGAGCGGCATTCTGGCATGAACGTGTGAAGGCATAGAGAATGTGCCGTCACCTGGGACGTTGCTTGACCAACCGCTTGGGAAGAAGTCCTCCCTCAGCTATCCTACAGTTTCAGGAAGATAAAAGTGTTTTCCGTAGTGGGTGTGAAGGCATGAGGGACGTACCCAAGAGTTAGCCGTCCGTCCCGAATGTGTCTCCTGTCGTTCCATGAAGAAGGATGAGTATGGATATGTATGATGTGAGGAAGCATGAGGAGGATTGCCTCCCCATGGTTAACTCTAAGAACAAATCTAGAGGTTTGCCGTCCGTCGACGACCCGCTCTTTCCCTACGGATGGAAGCACCTTGTTACAACGTAGTGCGAAAGGAAAGAGACGGAAAGTACGATACACTACGGTGAGGAACACGTTGTGGGGAGGGTTTCTCTCCACGAAAGTCTTGTGTCATGAAGTTGGAGTGCCATCAAATATACGTGTGCTCGCCTCAGCAGCGCCTTCCACTGGACACAGAGAAACAAGGCCACGTCCAACACGATTTCGTGCTCACCTCTTGGTTCGGGAAGCATGAAGCCTTTGGAGATATAGGTGTAAGTGTCTGACACTAAGCTCTCAAGGAACAAAACGGTAGAGAAATCGCCTTTCCACGACCATCTACAGGGAAGAAGATGGAGGAAAGTCCCGACGTTGAAAGCGAAGGGACAAGTACAGTGCCATATACCACTGCTTGAGAACGAACTTGTGTCGAAAGCTTCTCCCAACTCAGATCTTGTTTCGGGAAGATAGAAGCGTTGTCAGTACTTTGTGTGAAAACACAAGGAAAACACCACACGCTGAATGGTGAAGAAACATGTGGCTCGAATGTGACCACCAACACACTAGGAGTCCCCTAGAGAGGAGTGTGTCTGGAAATGGGAGGAAGCGTAAGGAACGTGCTATACACTTAAGTCTAAGAAACAACGCTGTGGCGGTGCGGTCCTTCGTCTACCTTCTCCTTTCCGAAGGATCGAAGCGGCCTTGCGCCAAGTGTGAAAGGAAGCGGAGGAAAAGCCTGATATACCTTCCTCGTGGAACAACATTTATGGAGGGCTTCTCCCAATGGGCAACATGGGCCATGTTGGGTTTTGCAAATGTATGTGAGTTCGCCAGAGGAAAGCCACAGACTCAACTGCGCGAAACAAGTCTGAGTCAAACCCGACTTCGAGCTTACGACTGGCGTCACGGGGAAATCAGAGTCACAACAGGTATTTGTTGAATCCGAAACAGGCGGCGTGCACTTCAGTCTGAGGAAACAGAGAAACCGTGTTTCTTCTAACATCTTCCCTGAAAATGCGTGTCTATTCCAGTGGAAGTGTGGCAGCGCAAGGCATGTGCCCCAGGCCTGTGCCACAGAAATAGTTAGTGTAGATTGTCTCTCCCGATTCAAATCTTGTTCCGTGAAGAATGTTTCCAAGAGTATGAAAGAGAGCAGACGGGAAATGTCATGCCTTCAAGTGGGAGAAGGAAATCCTGGAAAGCCATACACCGACGTATGCGCGGCATTCTGGTAGGAACGTGTGAAGGCATAAAGAATGTGCCGTGCCCTGTGACGGTGCTTGACCAACCGCTTGTGAGGAAGTCTTCCCTCAGCTATCATATTGTTTCAGGAAGATAAAAGTGTTTTCCCTAGTGGGTGTGAAGGCATGAGGGACGTACCCTAGAGTTAGCCGTCCGTTCCGAATGTGTCTACTGTCGTTCCATGAAGAAGGATGAGTATGGAAATGTATGATGTGAGGAAGCATAAGGAGGATGGCCTACGGGTGTTTAACTCTAAGAACAAATCTAGACGGTTGCCGTCCGTCGACGACCAGCTCTTTCCCTACGGGTGGAAGCACCTTGTTACAACTTAGTGCGAACGCAAAGAGACGGAAAGCGCGATACACTACGGCGAGGAACACGTTGTGCGGAGGGTTTCTCTCCACGAAAGTCTTGTGTCGTGACGTTGGAAGGGCCTTCAAATGTACGTGAGCTCGCCTCAGCAGCGCCTTCCACTGAACTCAGAGAAACAAGGCCACGTCCAACACGATTTCGGGCTAACCTCTTGGTTCGGGAAGCATGAAGCCGTTGGAGATGTATGTGTAAGCGTCTGACACTCAGCTCTCAAGGAACAAAACGGTAGAGAAATCGCCTTTCCACTACCATCTCCAGGGAAGAAGATGGAGGAAGGTTCCGACGTTAAAAGCGAAGGCACAAGTACTGTGCCATATAACACTGCTTGAGAACGAACTTGTGTCGAAAGCTTCTCCCAACTCAGATCTTGTTTCGGGAAGATCGAAGCGTTGTCAGTACTTTGTGTGAAAACACAAGGAAAATTCCACACGCTGAATGGTGAAGAAACATGTGGCTCGAATGTGACCACCAACACACTAGTAGTCCCCTAGAGAGGTGTGTGTCTGGAAATGGGAGGAAGCGTAAGGAACGTGCTATACACTTAAGTCTAAGAAACAACGCTGTGGCGGTGCGTTCCTTCGACTGCCATCTGCTTTGCTAAGGAACGAAGCGGCTTGAAGCAAAGTGTGAAAGAATCCGGAGGGGAAGGAAGAGAGATCTACCTTACTCGCGGAACAAATTCTTATGGAGGGCATTTCTCAACGAACACCATGTGTCACGACGATGGAAGGGTGTTCAAATGTAGGCGCCTTCGCCAAAGGAAAGGCATACACGAATCTCTGCGAAGCAAGTCTCTGTCAAACGCGACTTCGAGCTTCCAACTGGGTTCCCGCGGAATCCCTAGTCACCAAACGTACGTGTTGAATCCTAAACGAAGGGAGTGCTCTTCAGTCTGAAGAAACACCACTCCCGAGAAACCGTGTGTCTACTAACATCTTCCCTGAAAATGGTAGGCTTTTCCCATGGAAGTGTGAAATCGCAATGTATGGGCCCCATGCCTGTGCTACAGAAGTCCTTAGTGTCGATAGTCTGTCGCCATTCAAATCCTGTTCCGTGAGAAGTGTTTTCAAGAGTAGGAGTGAGAGCAGATGGAAAAGGACACGGTTTTACGTGTGAGAAGGAAATCCGTCAAGAAAGACATACACGGAAGGATGAGAAGCACTTTAGCATGAAATGGTGCAGGCACCTAGAATGGGCCCTGTGACGGTGCTTGAGAAACCACTTGTGAAGAAGTCTTCCCTCAACTATCATATCGTTTCGGTGAGAGGAAAGTGTTTTCCGTAGTGGGTGTGAAGGCGTAAGGGACATCGGCTCGACGTAGCTCTCCGCTTCGAATTGGCCTACTGTCGTGGCCATGAAGAAAGATGTGCATGGACATGGATAATGTGCGGAAGCGTAAGGAAGATGGCATACGTCTGTTAAACTCTAAGAACAAATCTCGAGGGTTGCCGTCCTTCGACTACCACCTCTTTTCGTAAGGATGGAAGCAGCTTGGGAAACCTAGCGTGAACGAAAAGCGATGGAACGCGCGATCCTCTACAGGGAGGAACCCGTTGGGCGGAGGGTTTCTCTCCATCAAGTCCTGTGTCATGGAGGTGGATGGGTCTTCAAATGCACGTGGACTAGCCTCAGTAGTAGTAGCCTCACACTGAATTCTGAGAAACGAGTCCATGTCCAACAGGCTTTCGTGCTAACATCTGGGTTCTTGAAGAAAGAAGCCTTTGGAGAGATGAGTGTTGCTATATAAGGTAAGGGTCTTACACTCACCTCTCAAAGAACAAAACGGTAGGGAAATAGTCTTTCCACTGCCACCTGCAGGGAAAAAGATGGAAGAACTTTCCAACGTTACCAGTGAAGGCACAACTCCTGTGCCATATACCACTGTTTGAGAAAGAGTTGTGTCGAAAGCTTCTCTCAACTCAAATCTTGTTTCAGGAAGATAGAAGCGCTTTCAGGACTTCGTGTGAACGCGTAAGGAAAGTGCCATACGCTGAATTGTGAAGAGACATGTGGGTCGAATGTGACCACCAACTAACAAGTTGTCCCCTAGAGAGGTGTGTGTGTGGAAATCGGAGGAAGTGTAAGGAACGAGCTCTACACTTAATTCTAAAAAGCAATGCTGTGGAGGAGCGGTCCTTCGTCTACCTTCTCCTTTCCGAAGGATCGAGGCGGGCATACGCCAAGTGTGAAAGGAAGCAGAGGAAAGGCCTGATATACCTTCCTCGTGGAACAACTTTGTATGGAGGGCTTCGCTCAATGGACACCATGGGTCACGACGCTAAAAGGGGTTTCCAAATGTATGTGAGTTCGCCAAAGGAAAGCCACAGACTCAACTGCGCGAAACAAGTCTGTGTCAAACCCGACTTCGAGCTTACGACTGGCGTCACGGGGAAAACATAGTCACAACAGGTATGTGTTGAATCCGAAACAGGCGGCGTGCACTTCAGTCTCAGGAAACATCAGTGCAGAGAAACCGTGTTTCTACGAACATCTTCCCTGAAAATGCTTGTCTATTCCAATGTAAGTGCGGCAGCGCAAGGCATGTGCCCCATGCCTGTGCCACAGAAATGGTCAGTGTAGATTGTCTCTCCCAATTCAAATCTTGTTCCGTGAGGAATGTTTTCAAGAGTATGAGAGAGATCAGAGGGGAAAGGTCATGCCTTCAAGTGGGAGAAGGATATCCTGGAAAGCCATACACCTACGTATGAGCGGCATTCTGGCATGAACGTGTGAAGGCATAGAGAATGTGCCGTCACCTGGGACGTTGCTTGACCAACCGCTTGGGAAGAAGTCCTCCCTCAGCTATCCTACAGTTTCAGGAAGATAAAAGTGTTTTCCGTAGTGGGTGTGAAGGCATGAGGGACGTACCCAAGAGTTAGCCGTCCGTCCCGAATGTGTCTCCTGTCGTTCCATGAAGAAGGATGAGTATGGATATGTATGATGTGAGGAAGCATGAGGAGGATTGCCTCCCCATGGTTAACTCTAAGAACAAATCTAGAGGTTTGCCGTCCGTCGACGACCCGCTCTTTCCCTACGGATGGAAGCACCTTGTTACAACGTAGTGCGAAAGGAAAGAGACGGAAAGTACGATACACTACGGTGAGGAACACGTTGTGGGGAGGGTTTCTCTCCACGAAAGTCTTGTGTCATGAAGTTGGAGTGCCATCAAATATACGTGTGCTCGCCTCAGCAGCGCCTTCCACTGGACACAGAGAAACAAGGCCACGTCCAACACGATTTCGTGCTCACCTCTTGGTTCGGGAAGCATGAAGCCTTTGGAGATATAGGTGTAAGTGTCTGACACTAAGCTCTCAAGGAACAAAACGGTAGAGAAATCGCCTTTCCACGACCATCTACAGGGAAGAAGATGGAGGAAAGTCCCGACGTTGAAAGCGAAGGGACAAGTACAGTGCCATATACCACTGCTTGAGAACGAACTTGTGTCGAAAGCTTCTCCCAACTCAGATCTTGTTTCGGGAAGATAGAAGCGTTGTCAGTACTTTGTGTGAAAACACAAGGAAAACACCACACGCTGAATGGTGAAGAAACATGTGGCTCGAATGTGACCACCAACACACTAGGAGTCCCCTAGAGAGGAGTGTGTCTGGAAATGGGAGGAAGCGTAAGGAACGTGCTATACACTTAAGTCTAAGAAACAACGCTGTGGCGGTGCGGTCCTTCGTCTACCTTCTCCTTTCCGAAGGATCGAAGCGGCCTTGCGCCAAGTGTGAAAGGAAGCGGAGGAAAAGCCTGATATACCTTCCTCGTGGAACAACATTTATGGAGGGCTTCTCCCAATGGGCAACATGGGCCATGTTGGGTTTTGCAAATGTATGTGAGTTCGCCAGAGGAAAGCCACAGACTCAACTGCGCGAAACAAGTCTGAGTCAAACCCGACTTCGAGCTTACGACTGGCGTCACGGGGAAATCAGAGTCACAACAGGTATTTGTTGAATCCGAAACAGGCGGCGTGCACTTCAGTCTGAGGAAACAGAGAAACCGTGTTTCTTCTAACATCTTCCCTGAAAATGCGTGTCTATTCCAGTGGAAGTGTGGCAGCGCAAGGCATGTGCCCCAGGCCTGTGCCACAGAAATAGTTAGTGTAGATTGTCTCTCCCGATTCAAATCTTGTTCCGTGAAGAATGTTTCCAAGAGTATGAAAGAGAGCAGACGGGAAATGTCATGCCTTCAAGTGGGAGAAGGAAATCCTGGAAAGCCATACACCGACGTATGCGCGGCATTCTGGTAGGAACGTGTGAAGGCATAAAGAATGTGCCGTGCCCTGTGACGGTGCTTGACCAACCGCTTGTGAGGAAGTCTTCCCTCAGCTATCATATTGTTTCAGGAAGATAAAAGTGTTTTCCCTAGTGGGTGTGAAGGCATGAGGGACGTACCCTAGAGTTAGCCGTCCGTTCCGAATGTGTCTACTGTCGTTCCATGAAGAAGGATGAGTATGGAAATGTATGATGTGAGGAAGCATAAGGAGGATGGCCTACGGGTGTTTAACTCTAAGAACAAATCTAGACGGTTGCCGTCCGTCGACGACCAGCTCTTTCCCTACGGGTGGAAGCACCTTGTTACAACTTAGTGCGAACGCAAAGAGACGGAAAGCGCGATACACTACGGCGAGGAACACGTTGTGCGGAGGGTTTCTCTCCACGAAAGTCTTGTGTCGTGACGTTGGAAGGGCCTTCAAATGTACGTGAGCTCGCCTCAGCAGCGCCTTCCACTGAACTCAGAGAAACAAGGCCACGTCCAACACGATTTCGGGCTAACCTCTTGGTTCGGGAAGCATGAAGCCGTTGGAGATGTATGTGTAAGCGTCTGACACTCAGCTCTCAAGGAACAAAACGGTAGAGAAATCGCCTTTCCACTACCATCTCCAGGGAAGAAGATGGAGGAAGGTTCCGACGTTAAAAGCGAAGGCACAAGTACTGTGCCATATAACACTGCTTGAGAACGAACTTGTGTCGAAAGCTTCTCCCAACTCAGATCTTGTTTCGGGAAGATCGAAGCGTTGTCAGTACTTTGTGTGAAAACACAAGGAAAATTCCACACGCTGAATGGTGAAGAAACATGTGGCTCGAATGTGACCACCAACACACTAGTAGTCCCCTAGAGAGGTGTGTGTCTGGAAATGGGAGGAAGCGTAAGGAACGTGCTATACACTTAAGTCTAAGAAACAACGCTGTGGCGGTGCGTTCCTTCGACTGCCATCTGCTTTGCTAAGGAACGAAGCGGCTTGAAGCAAAGTGTGAAAGAATCCGGAGGGGAAGGAAGAGAGATCTACCTTACTCGCGGAACAAATTCTTATGGAGGGCATTTCTCAACGAACACCATGTGTCACGACGATGGAAGGGTGTTCAAATGTAGGCGCCTTCGCCAAAGGAAAGGCATACACGAATCTCTGCGAAGCAAGTCTCTGTCAAACGCGACTTCGAGCTTCCAACTGGGTTCCCGCGGAATCCTAGTCACCAAACGTACGTGTTGAATCCTAAACGAAGGGAGTGCTCTTCAGTCTGAAGAAACACCACTCCCGAGAAACCGGTGTGTCTACTAACATCTTCCCTGAAAATGGTAGGCTTTTCCCATGGAAGTGTGAAATCGCAATGTATGGGCCCCATGACCTGTGCTACAGAAGTCCTTAGTGTCGATAGTCTGTCGCCATTCAAATCCTGTTCCGTGAGAAGTGTTTTCAAGAGTAGGAGTGAGAGCAGATGGAAAAGGACACGGTTTTACGTGTGAGAAGGAAATCCGTCAAGAAAGACATACACGGAAGGATGAGAAGCACTTTAGCATGAAATGGTGCAGGCACCTAGAATGGGCCCTGTGACGGTGCTTGAGAAACCACTTGTGAAGAAGTCTTCCCTCAACTATCATATCGTTTCGGTGAGAGGAAAGTGTTTTCCGTAGTGGGTGTGAAGGCGTAAGGGACATCGGCTCGACGTAGCTCTCCGCTTCGAATTGGCCTACTGTCGTGGCCATGAAGAAAGATGTGCATGGACATGGATAATGTGCGGAAGCGTAAGGAAGATGGCATACGTCTGTTAAACTCTAAGAACAAATCTCGGAGGGTTGCCGTCCTTCGACTACCACCTCTTTTCGTAAGGATGGAAGCAGCTTGGGAAACCTAGCGTGAACGAAAAGCGATGGAACGCGCGATCCTCTACAGGGAGGAACCGTTGGGCGGAGGGTTTC
Organism: Eumetopias jubatus; assembly: GCF_037043125.1. Lineage (NCBI taxonomy): Eukaryota > Metazoa > Chordata > Mammalia > Carnivora > Otariidae > Eumetopias > Eumetopias jubatus. The sequence continues at coordinate 103,112 of NW_028275044.1, read as the reverse complement.
TCTCCATCAAGTCCTGTGTCATGGAGGTGGATGGGTTCTTCAAATGCACGTGGACTAGCCTCAGTAGTAGTAGCCTCACACTGAATTCTGAGAAACGAGTCCATGTCCAACAGGCTTTCGTGCTAACATCTGGGTTCTTGAAGAAAGAAGCCTTTGGAGAGAATGAGTGTTGCTATATAAGGTAAGGGTCTTACACTCACCTCTCAAAGAACAAAACGGTAGGGAAATAGTCTTTCCACTGCCACCTGCAGGGAAAAAGATGGAAGAACTTTCCAACGTTACCAGTGAAGGCACAACTCCTGTGCCATATACCACTGTTTGAGAAAGAGTTGTGTCGAAAGCTTCTCTCAACTCAAATCTTGTTTCAGGAAGATAGAAGCGCTTTCAGGACTTCGTGTGAACGCGTAAGGAAAGTGCCATACGCTGAATTGTGAAGAGACATGTGGGTCGAATGTGACCACCAACTAACAAGTTGTCCCCTAGAGAGGTGTGTGTGTGGAAATCGGAGGAAGTGTAAGGAACGAGCTCTACACTTAATTCTAAAAAGCAATGCTGTGGAGGAGCGGTCCTTCGTCTACCTTCTCCTTTCCGAAGGATCGAGGCGGGCATACGCCAAGTGTGAAAGGAAGCAGAGGAAAGGCCTGATATACCTTCCTCGTGGAACAACTTTGTATGGAGGGCTTCGCTCAATGGACACCATGGGTCACGACGCTAAAAGGGGTTTCCAAATGTATGTGAGTTCGCCAAAGGAAAGCCACAGACTCAACTGCGCGAAACAAGTCTGTGTCAAACCCGACTTCGAGCTTACGACTGGCGTCACGGGAAAACATAGTCACAACAGGGTATGTGTTGAATCCGAAACAGGCGGCGTGCACTTCAGTCTCAGGAAACATCAGTGCAGAGAAACCGTGTTTCTACGAACATCTTCCCCTGAAAATGCTTGTCTATTCCAATGTAAGTGCGGCAGCGCAAGGCATGTGCCCCATGCCTGTGCCACAGAAATGGTCAGTGTAGATTGTCTCTCCCAATTCAAATCTTGTTCCGTGAGGAATGTTTTCAAGAGTATGAGAGAGATCAGAGGGGGAAAGGTCATGCCTTCAAGTGGGAGAAGGATATCCTGGAAAGCCATACACCTACGTATGAGCGGCATTCTGGCATGAACGTGTGAAGGCATAGAGAATGTGCCGTCACCTGGGACGTTGCTTGACCAACCGCTTGGGAAGAAGTCCTCCTCAGCTATCCTACAGTTTCCAGGAAGATAAAAGTGTTTTCCGTAGTGGGTGTGAAGGCATGAGGGACGTACCCAAGAGTTAGCCGTCCGTCCCGAATGTGTCTCCTGTCGTTCCATGAAGAAGGATGAGTATGGATATGTATGATGTGAGGAAGCATGAGGAGGATTGCCTCCCCATGGTTAACTCTAAGAACAAATCTAGAGGTTTGCCGTCCGTCGACGACCCTTCCCTACGGATGGAAGCACCTTGTTACAACGTAGTGCGAAAGGAAAGAGACGGAAAGTACGATACACTACGGTGAGGAACACGTTGTGGGGAGGGTTTCTCTCCACGAAAGTCTTGTGTCATGAAGTTGGAGTGCCATCAAATATACGTGTGCTCGCCTCAGCAGCGCCTTCCACTGGACACAGAGAAACAAGGCCACGTCCAACACGATTTCGTGCTCACCTCTTGGTTCGGGAAGCATGAAGCCTTTGGAGATATAGGTGTAAGTGTCTGACACTAAGCTCTCAAGGAACAAAACGGTAGAGAAATCGCCTTTCCACGACCATCTACAGGGAAGAAGATGGAGGAAAGTCCCGACGTTGAAAGCGAAGGGACAAGTACAGTGCCATATACCACTGCTTGAGAACGAACTTGTGTCGAAAGCTTCTCCCAACTCAGATCTTGTTTCGGGAAGATAGAAGCGTTGTCAGTACTTTGTGTGAAAACACAAGGAAAACACCACACGCTGAATGGTGAAGAAACATGTGGCTCGAATGTGACCACCAACACACTAGGAGTCCCCTAGAGAGGAGTGTGTCTGGAAATGGGAGGAAGCGTAAGGAACGTGCTATACACTTAAGTCTAAGAAACAACGCTGTGGCGGTGCGGTCCTTCGTCTACCTTCTCCTTTCCGAAGGATCGAAGCGGCCTTGCGCCAAGTGTGAAAGGAAGCGGAGGAAAAGCCTGATATACCTTCCTCGTGGAACAACATTTATGGAGGGCTTCTCCCAATGGGCAACATGGGCCATGTTGGGTTTTGCAAATGTATGTGAGTTCGCCAGAGGAAAGCCACAGACTCAACTGCGTGAAACAAGTCTGAGTCAAACCCGACTTCGAGCTTACGACTGGCGTCACGGGGAAATCAGAGTCACAACAGGTATTTGTTGAATCCGAAACAGGCGGCGTGCACTTCAGTCTGAGGAAACAGAGAAACCGTGTTTCTTCTAACATCTTCCCTGAAAATGCGTGTCTATTCCAGTGGAAGTGTGGCAGCGCAAGGCATGTGCCCCAGGCCTGTGCCACAGAAATAGTTAGTGTAGATTGTCTCTCCCGATTCAAATCTTGTTCCGTGAAGAATGTTTCCAAGAGTATGAAAGAGAGCAGACGGGAAATGTCATGCCTTCAAGTGGGAGAAGGAAATCCTGGAAAGCCATACACCGACGTATGCGCGGCATTCTGGTAGGAACGTGTGAAGGCATAAAGAATGTGCCGTGCCCTGTGACGGTGCTTGACCAACCGCTTGTGAGGAAGTCTTCCCTCAGCTATCATATTGTTTCAGGAAGATAAAAGTGTTTTCCCTAGTGGGTGTGAAGGCATGAGGGACGTACCCTAGAGTTAGCCGTCCGTTCCGAATGTGTCTACTGTCGTTCCATGAAGAAGGATGAGTATGGAAATGTATGATGTGAGGAAGCATAAGGAGGATGGCCTACGGGTGTTTAACTCTAAGAACAAATCTAGACGGTTGCCGTCCGTCGACGACCAGCTCTTTCCCTACGGGTGGAAGCACCTTGTTACAACTTAGTGCGAACGCAAAGAGACGGAAAGCGCGATACACTACGGCGAGGAACACGTTGTGCGGAGGGTTTCTCTCCACGAAAGTCTTGTGTCGTGACGTTGGAAGGGCCTTCAAATGTACGTGAGCTCGCCTCAGCAGCGCCTTCCACTGAACTCAGAGAAACAAGGCCACGTCCAACACGATTTCGGGCTAACCTCTTGGTTCGGGAAGCATGAAGCCGTTGGAGATGTATGTGTAAGCGTCTGACACTCAGCTCTCAAGGAACAAAACGGTAGAGAAATCGCCTTTCCACTACCATCTCCAGGGAAGAAGATGGAGGAAGGTTCCGACGTTAAAAGCGAAGGCACAAGTACTGTGCCATATAACACTGCTTGAGAACGAACTTGTGTCGAAAGCTTCTCCCAACTCAGATCTTGTTTCGGGAAGATCGAAGCGTTGTCAGTACTTTGTGTGAAAACACAAGGAAAATTCCACACGCTGAATGGTGAAGAAACATGTGGCTCGAATGTGACCACCAACACACTAGTAGTCCCCTAGAGAGGTGTGTGTCTGGAAATGGGAGGAAGCGTAAGGAACGTGCTATACACTTAAGTCTAAGAAACAACGCTGTGGCGGTGCGTTCCTTCGACTGCCATCTGCTTTGCTAAGGAACGAAGCGGCTTGAAGCAAAGTGTGAAAGAATCCGGAGGGGAAGGAAGAGAGATCTACCTTACTCGCGGAACAAATTCTTATGGAGGGCATTTCTCAACGAACACCATGTGTCACGACGATGGAAGGGTGTTCAAATGTAGGCGCCTTCGCCAAAGGAAAGGCATACACGAATCTCTGCGAAGCAAGTCTCTGTCAAACGCGACTTCGAGCTTCCAACTGGGTTCCCGCGGAATCCCTAGTCACCAAACGTACGTGTTGAATCCTAAACGAAGGGAGTGCTCTTCAGTCTGAAGAAACACCACTCCCGAGAAACCGTGTGTCTACTAACATCTTCCCTGAAAATGGTAGGCTTTTCCCATGGAAGTGTGAAATCGCAATGTATGGGCCCCATGCCTGTGCTACAGAAGTCCTTAGTGTCGATAGTCTGTCGCCATTCAAATCCTGTTCCGTGAGAAGTGTTTTCAAGAGTAGGAGTGAGAGCAGATGGAAAAGGACACGGTTTTACGTGTGAGAAGGAAATCCGTCAAGAAAGACATACACGGAAGGATGAGAAGCACTTTAGCATGAAATGGTGCAGGCACCTAGAATGGGCCCTGTGACGGTGCTTGAGAAACCACTTGTGAAGAAGTCTTCCCTCAACTATCATATCGTTTCGGTGAGAGGAAAGTGTTTTCCGTAGTGGGTGTGAAGGCGTAAGGGACATCGGCTCGACGTAGCTCTCCGCTTCGAATTGGCCTACTGTCGTGGCCATGAAGAAAGATGTGCATGGACATGGATAATGTGCGGAAGCGTAAGGAAGATGGCATACGTCTGTTAAACTCTAAGAACAAATCTCGAGGGTTGCCGTCCTTCGACTACCACCTCTTTTCGTAAGGATGGAAGCAGCTTGGGAAACCTAGCGTGAACGAAAAGCGATGGAACGCGCGATCCTCTACAGGGAGGAACCCGTTGGGCGGAGGGTTTCTCTCCATCAAGTCCTGTGTCATGGAGGTGGATGGGTCTTCAAATGCACGTGGACTAGCCTCAGTAGTAGTAGCCTCACACTGAATTCTGAGAAACGAGTCCATGTCCAACAGGCTTTCGTGCTAACATCTGGGTTCTTGAAGAAAGAAGCCTTTGGAGAGATGAGTGTTGCTATATAAGGTAAGGGTCTTACACTCACCTCTCAAAGAACAAAACGGTAGGGAAATAGTCTTTCCACTGCCACCTGCAGGGGAAAAGATGGAAGAACTTTCCAACGTTACCAGTGAAGGCACAACTCCTGTGCCATATACCACTGTTTGAGAAAGAGTTGTGTCGAAAGCTTCTCTCAACTCAAATCTTGTTTCAGGAAGATAGAAGCGCTTTCAGGACTTCGTGTGAACGCGTAAGGAAAGTGCCATACGCTGAATTGTGAAGAGACATGTGGGTCGAATGTGACCACCAACTAACAAGTTGTCCCCTAGAGAGGTGTGTGTGTGGAAATCGGAGGAAGTGTAAGGAACGAGCTCTACACTTAATTCTAAAAAGCAATGCTGTGGAGGAGCGGTCCTTCGTCTACCTTCTCCTTTCCGAAGGATCGAGGCGGGCATACGCCAAGTGTGAAAGGAAGCAGAGGAAAGGCCTGATATACCTTCCTCGTGGAACAACTTTGTATGGAGGGCTTCGCTCAATGGACACCATGGGTCACGACGCTAAAAGGGGTTTCCAAATGTATGTGAGTTCGCCAAAGGAAAGCCACAGACTCAACTGCGCGAAACAAGTCTGTGTCAAACCCGACTTCGAGCTTACGACTGGCGTCACGGGGAAAACATAGTCACAACAGGTATGTGTTGAATCCGAAACAGGCGGCGTGCACTTCAGTCTCAGGAAACATCAGTGCAGAGAAACCGTGTTTCTACGAACATCTTCCCTGAAAATGCTTGTCTATTCCAATGTAAGTGCGGCAGCGCAAGGCATGTGCCCCATGCCTGTGCCACAGAAATGGTCAGTGTAGATTGTCTCTCCCAATTCAAATCTTGTTCCGTGAGGAATGTTTTCAAGAGTATGAGAGAGATCAGAGGGGAAAGGTCATGCCTTCAAGTGGGAGAAGGATATCCTGGAAAGCCATACACCTACGTATGAGCGGCATTCTGGCATGAACGTGTGAAGGCATAGAGAATGTGCCGTCACCTGGGACGTTGCTTGACCAACCGCTTGGGAAGAAGTCCTCCCTCAGCTATCCTACAGTTTCAGGAAGATAAAAGTGTTTTCCGTAGTGGGTGTGAAGGCATGAGGGACGTACCCAAGAGTTAGCCGTCCGTCCCGAATGTGTCTCCTGTCGTTCCATGAAGAAGGATGAGTATGGATATGTATGATGTGAGGAAGCATGAGGAGGATTGCCTCCCCATGGTTAACTCTAAGAACAAATCTAGAGGTTTGCCGTCCGTCGACGACCCGCTCTTTCCCTACGGATGGAAGCACCTTGTTACAACGTAGTGCGAAAGGAAAGAGACGGAAAGTACGATACACTACGGTGAGGAACACGTTGTGGGGAGGGTTTCTCTCCACGAAAGTCTTGTGTCATGAAGTTGGAGTGCCATCAAATATACGTGTGCTCGCCTCAGCAGCGCCTTCCACTGGACACAGAGAAACAAGGCCACGTCCAACACGATTTCGTGCTCACCTCTTGGTTCGGGAAGCATGAAGCCTTTGGAGATATAGGTGTAAGTGTCTGACACTAAGCTCTCAAGGAACAAAACGGTAGAGAAATCGCCTTTCCACGACCATCTACAGGGAAGAAGATGGAGGAAAGTCCCGACGTTGAAAGCGAAGGGACAAGTACAGTGCCATATACCACTGCTTGAGAACGAACTTGTGTCGAAAGCTTCTCCCAACTCAGATCTTGTTTCGGGAAGATAGAAGCGTTGTCAGTACTTTGTGTGAAAACACAAGGAAAACACCACACGCTGAATGGTGAAGAAACATGTGGCTCGAATGTGACCACCAACACACTAGGAGTCCCCTAGAGAGGAGTGTGTCTGGAAATGGGAGGAAGCGTAAGGAACGTGCTATACACTTAAGTCTAAGAAACAACGCTGTGGCGGTGCGGTCCTTCGTCTACCTTCTCCTTTCCGAAGGATCGAAGCGGCCTTGCGCCAAGTGTGAAAGGAAGCGGAGGAAAAGCCTGATATACCTTCCTCGTGGAACAACATTTATGGAGGGCTTCTCCCAATGGGCAACATGGGCCATGTTGGGTTTTGCAAATGTATGTGAGTTCGCCAGAGGAAAGCCACAGACTCAACTGCGCGAAACAAGTCTGAGTCAAACCCGACTTCGAGCTTACGACTGGCGTCACGGGGAAATCAGAGTCACAACAGGTATTTGTTGAATCCGAAACAGGCGGCGTGCACTTCAGTCTGAGGAAACAGAGAAACCGTGTTTCTTCTAACATCTTCCCTGAAAATGCGTGTCTATTCCAGTGGAAGTGTGGCAGCGCAAGGCATGTGCCCCAGGCCTGTGCCACAGAAATAGTTAGTGTAGATTGTCTCTCCCGATTCAAATCTTGTTCCGTGAAGAATGTTTCCAAGAGTATGAAAGAGAGCAGACGGGAAATGTCATGCCTTCAAGTGGGAGAAGGAAATCCTGGAAAGCCATACACCGACGTATGCGCGGCATTCTGGTAGGAACGTGTGAAGGCATAAAGAATGTGCCGTGCCCTGTGACGGTGCTTGACCAACCGCTTGTGAGGAAGTCTTCCCTCAGCTATCATATTGTTTCAGGAAGATAAAAGTGTTTTCCCTAGTGGGTGTGAAGGCATGAGGGACGTACCCTAGAGTTAGCCGTCCGTTCCGAATGTGTCTACTGTCGTTCCATGAAGAAGGATGAGTATGGAAATGTATGATGTGAGGAAGCATAAGGAGGATGGCCTACGGGTGTTTAACTCTAAGAACAAATCTAGACGGTTGCCGTCCGTCGACGACCAGCTCTTTCCCTACGGGTGGAAGCACCTTGTTACAACTTAGTGCGAACGCAAAGAGACGGAAAGCGCGATACACTCCGGCGAGGAACACGTTGTGCGGAGGGTTTCTCTCCACGAAAGTCTTGTGTCGTGACGTTGGAAGGGCCTTCAAATGTACGTGAGCTCGCCTCAGCAGCGCCTTCCACTGAACTCAGAGAAACAAGGCCACGTCCAACACGATTTCGGGCTAACCTCTTGGTTCGGGAAGCATGAAGCCGTTGGAGATGTATGTGTAAGCGTCTGACACTCAGCTCTCAAGGAACAAAACGGTAGAGAAATCGCCTTTCCACTACCATCTCCAGGGAAGAAGATGGAGGAAGGTTCCGACGTTAAAAGCGAAGGCACAAGTACTGTGCCATATAACACTGCTTGAGAACGAACTTGTGTCGAAAGCTTCTCCCAACTCAGATCTTGTTTCGGGAAGATCGAAGCGTTGTCAGTACTTTGTGTGAAAACACAAGGAAAATTCCACACGCTGAATGGTGAAGAAACATGTGGCTCGAATGTGACCACCAACACACTAGCAGTCCCCTAGAGAGGTGTGTGTCTGGAAATGGGAGGAAGCGTAAGGAACGTGCTATACACTTAAGTCTAAGAAACAACGCTGTGGCGGTGCGTTCCTTCGACTGCCATCTGCTTTGCTAAGGAACGAAGCGGCTTGAAGCAAAGTGTGAAAGAATCCGGAGGGGAAGGAAGAGAGATCTACCTTACTCGCGGAACAAATTCTTATGGAGGGCATTTCTCAACGAACACCATGTGTCACGACGATGGAAGGGTGTTCAAATGTAGGCGCCTTCGCCAAAGGAAAGGCATACACGAATCTCTGCGAAGCAAGTCTCTGTCAAACGCGACTTCGAGCTTCCAACTGGGTTCCCGCGGAATCCCTAGTCACCAAACGTACGTGTTGAATCCTAAACGAAGGGAGTGCTCTTCAGTCTGAAGAAACACCACTCCCGAGAAACCGTGTGTCTACTAACATCTTCCCTGAAAATGGTAGGCTTTTCCCATGGAAGTGTGAAATCGCAATGTATGGGCCCCATGCCTGTGCTACAGAAGTCCTTAGTGTCGATAGTCTGTCGCCATTCAAATCCTGTTCCGTGAGAAGTGTTTTCAAGAGTAGGAGTGAGAGCAGATGGAAAAGGACACGGTTTTACGTGTGAGAAGGAAATCCGTCAAGAAAGACATACACGGAAGGATGAGAAGCACTTTAGCATGAAATGGTGCAGGCACCTAGAATGGGCCCTGTGACGGTGCTTGAGAAACCACTTGTGAAGAAGTCTTCCCTCAACTATCATATCGTTTCGGTGAGAGGAAAGTGTTTTCCGTAGTGGGTGTGAAGGCGTAAGGGACATCGGCTCGACGTAGCTCTCCGCTTCGAATTGGCCTACTGTCGTGGCCATGAAGAAAGATGTGCATGGACATGGATAATGTGCGGAAGCGTAAGGAAGATGGCATACGTCTGTTAAACTCTAAGAACAAATCTCGAGGGTTGCCGTCCTTCGACTACCACCTCTTTTCGTAAGGATGGAAGCAGCTTGGGAAACCTAGCGTGAACGAAAAGCGATGGAACGCGCGATCCTCTACAGGGAGGAACCCGTTGGGCGGAGGGTTTCTCTCCATCAAGTCCTGTGTCATGGAGGTGGATGGGTCTTCAAATGCACGTGGACTAGCCTCAGTAGTAGTAGCCTCACACTGAATTCTGAGAAACGAGTCCATGTCCAACAGGCTTTCGTGCTAACATCTGGGTTCTTGAAGAAAGAAGCCTTTGGAGAGATGAGTGTTGCTATATAAGGTAAGGGTCTTACACTCACCTCTCAAAGAACAAAACGGTAGGGAAATAGTCTTTCCACTGCCACCTGCAGGGAAAAAGATGGAAGAACTTTCCAACGTTACCAGTGAAGGCACAACTCCTGTGCCATATACCACTGTTTGAGAAAGAGTTGTGTCGAAAGCTTCTCTCAACTCAAATCTTGTTTCAGGAAGATAGAAGCGCTTTCAGGACTTCGTGTGAACGCGTAAGGAAAGTGCCATACGCTGAATTGTGAAGAGACATGTGGGTCGAATGTGACCACCAACTAACAAGTTGTCCCCTAGAGAGGTGTGTGTGTGGAAATCGGAGGAAGTGTAAGGAACGAGCTCTACACTTAATTCTAAAAAGCAATGCTGTGGAGGAGCGGTCCTTCGTCTACCTTCTCCTTTCCGAAGGATCGAGGCGGGCATACGCCAAGTGTGAAAGGAAGCAGAGGAAAGGCCTGATATACCTTCCTCGTGGAACAACTTTGTATGGAGGGCTTCGCTCAATGGACACCATGGGTCACGACGCTAAAAGGGGTTTCCAAATGTATGTGAGTTCGCCAAAGGAAAGCCACAGACTCAACTGCGCGAAACAAGTCTGTGTCAAACCCGACTTCGAGCTTACGACTGGCGTCACGGGGAAAACATAGTCACAACAGGTATGTGTTGAATCCGAAACAGGCGGCGTGCACTTCAGTCTCAGGAAACATCAGTGCAGAGAAACCGTGTTTCTACGAACATCTTCCCTGAAAATGCTTGTCTATTCCAATGTAAGTGCGGCAGCGCAAGGCATGTGCCCCATGCCTGTGCCACAGAAATGGTCAGTGTAGATTGTCTCTCCCAATTCAAATCTTGTTCCGTGAGGAATGTTTTCAAGAGTATGAGAGACATCAGAGGGGAAAGGTCATGCCTTCAAGTGGGAGAAGGATATCCTGGAAAGCCATACACCTACGTATGAGCGGCATTCTGGCATGAACGTGTGAAGGCATAGAGAATGTGCCGTCACCTGGGACGTTGCTTGACCAACCGCTTGGGAAGAAGTCCTCCCTCAGCTATCCTACAGTTTCAGGAAGATAAAAGTGTTTTCCGTAGTGGGTGTGAAGGCATGAGGGACGTACCCAAGAGTTAGCCGTCCGTCCCGAATGTGTCTCCTGTCGTTCCATGAAGAAGGATGAGTATGGATATGTATGATGTGAGGAAGCATGAGGAGGATTGCCTCCCCATGGTTAACTCTAAGAACAAATCTAGAGGTTTGCCGTCCGTCGACGACCCGCTCTTTCCCTACGGATGGAAGCACCTTGTTACAACGTAGTGCGAAAGGAAAGAGACGGAAAGTACGATACACTACGGTGAGGAACACGTTGTGGGGAGGGTTTCTCTCCACGAAAGTCTTGTGTCATGAAGTTGGAGTGCCATCAAATATACGTGTGCTCGCCTCAGCAGCGCCTTCCACTGGACACAGAGAAACAAGGCCACGTCCAACACGATTTCGTGCTCACCTCTTGGTTCGGGAAGCATGAAGCCTTTGGAGATATAGGTGTAAGTGTCTGACACTAAGCTCTCAAGGAACAAAACGGTAGAGAAATCGCCTTTCCACGACCATCTACAGGGAAGAAGATGGAGGAAAGTCCCGACGTTGAAAGCGAAGGGACAAGTACAGTGCCATATACCACTGCTTGAGAACGAACTTGTGTCGAAAGCTTCTCCCAACTCAGATCTTGTTTCGGGAAGATAGAAGCGTTGTCAGTACTTTGTGTGAAAACACAAGGAAAACACCACACGCTGAATGGTGAAGAAACATGTGGCTCGAATGTGACCACCAACACACTAGGAGTCCCCTAGAGAGGAGTGTGTCTGGAAATGGGAGGAAGCGTAAGGAACGTGCTATACACTTAAGTCTAAGAAACAACGCTGTGGCGGTGCGGTCCTTCGTCTACCTTCTCCTTTCCGAAGGATCGAAGCGGCCTTGCGCCAAGTGTGAAAGGAAGCGGAGGAAAAGCCTGATATACCTTCCTCGTGGAACAACATTTATGGAGGGCTTCTCCCAATGGGCAACATGGGCCATGTTGGGTTTTGCAAATGTATGTGAGTTCGCCAGAGGAAAGCCACAGACTCAACTGCGCGAAACAAGTCTGAGTCAAACCCGACTTCGAGCTTACGACTGGCGTCACGGGGAAATCAGAGTCACAACAGGTATTTGTTGAATCCGAAACAGGCGGCGTGCACTTCAGTCTGAGGAAACAGAGAAACCGTGTTTCTTCTAACATCTTCCCTGAAAATGCGTGTCTATTCCAGTGGAAGTGTGGCAGCGCAAGGCATGTGCCCCAGGCCTGTGCCACAGAAATAGTTAGTGTAGATTGTCTCTCCCGATTCAAATCTTGTTCCGTGAAGAATGTTTCCAAGAGTATGAAAGAGAGCAGACGGGAAATGTCATGCCTTCAAGTGGGAGAAGGAAATCCTGGAAAGCCATACACCGACGTATGCGCGGCATTCTGGTAGGAACGTGTGAAGGCATAAAGAATGTGCCGTGCCCTGTGACGGTGCTTGACCAACCGCTTGTGAGGAAGTCTTCCCTCAGCTATCATATTGTTTCAGGAAGATAAAAGTGTTTTCCCTAGTGGGTGTGAAGGCATGAGGGACGTACCCTAGAGTTAGCCGTCCGTTCCGAATGTGTCTACTGTCGTTCCATGAAGAAGGATGAGTATGGAAATGTATGATGTGAGGAAGCATAAGGAGGATGGCCTACGGGTGTTTAACTCTAAGAACAAATCTAGACGGTTGCCGTCCGTCGACGACCAGCTCTTTCCCTACGGGTGGAAGCACCTTGTTACAACTTAGTGCGAACGCAAAGAGACGGAAAGCGCGATACACTACGGCGAGGAACACGTTGTGCGGAGGGTTTCTCTCCACGAAAGTCTTGTGTCGTGACGTTGGAAGGGCCTTCAAATGTACGTGAGCTCGCCTCAGCAGCGCCTTCCACTGAACTCAGAGAAACAAGGCCACGTCCAACACGATTTCGGGCTAACCTCTTGGTTCGGGAAGCATGAAGCCGTTGGAGATGTATGTGTAAGCGTCTGACACTCAGCTCTCAAGGAACAAAACGGTAGAGAAATCGCCTTTCCACTACCATCTCCAGGGAAGAAGATGGAGGAAGGTTCCGACGTTAAAAGCGAAGGCACAAGTACTGTGCCATATAACACTGCTTGAGAACGAACTTGTGTCGAAAGCTTCTCCCAACTCAGATCTTGTTTCGGGAAGATCGAAGCGTTGTCAGTACTTTGTGTGAAAACACAAGGAAAATTCCACACGCTGAATGGTGAAGAAACATGTGGCTCGAATGTGACCACCAACACACTAGTAGTCCCCTAGAGAGGTGTGTGTCTGGAAATGGGAGGAAGCGTAAGGAACGTGCTATACACTTAAGTCTAAGAAACAACGCTGTGGCGGTGCGTTCCTTCGACTGCCATCTGCTTTGCTAAGGAACGAAGCGGCTTGAAGCAAAGTGTGAAAGAATCCGGAGGGGAAGGAAGAGAGATCTACCTTACTCGCGGAACAAATTCTTATGGAGGGCATTTCTCAACGAACACCATGTGTCACGACGATGGAAGGGTGTTCAAATGTAGGCGCCTTCGCCAAAGGAAAGGCATACACGAATCTCTGCGAAGCAAGTCTCTGTCAAACGCGACTTCGAGCTTCCAACTGGGTTCCCGCGGAATCCCTAGTCACCAAACGTACGTGTTGAATCCTAAACGAAGGGAGTGCTCTTCAGTCTGAAGAAACACCACTCCCGAGAAACCGTGTGTCTACTAACATCTTCCCTGAAAATGGTAGGCTTTTCCCATGGAAGTGTGAAATCGCAATGTATGGGCCCCATGCCTGTGCTACAGAAGTCCTTAGTGTCGATAGTCTGTCGCCATTCAAATCCTGTTCCGTGAGAAGTGTTTTCAAGAGTAGGAGTGAGAGCAGATGGAAAAGGACACGGTTTTACGTGTGAGAAGGAAATCCGTCAAGAAAGACATACACGGAAGGATGAGAAGCACTTTAGCATGAAATGGTGCAGGCACCTAGAATGGGCCCTGTGACGGTGCTTGAGAAACCACTTGTGAAGAAGTCTTCCCTCAACTATCATATCGTTTCGGTGAGAGGAAAGTGTTTTCCGTAGTGGGTGTGAAGGCGTAAGGGACATCGGCTCGACGTAGCTCTCCGCTTCGAATTGGCCTACTGTCGTGGCCATGAAGAAAGATGTGCATGGACATGGATAATGTGCGGAAGCGTAAGGAAGATGGCATACGTCTGTTAAACTCTAAGAACAAATCTCGAGGGTTGCCGTCCTTCGACTACCACCTCTTTTCGTAAGGATGGAAGCAGCTTGGGAAACCTAGCGTGAACGAAAAGCGATGGAACGCGCGATCCTCTACAGGGAGGAACCCGTTGGGCGGAGGGTTTCTCTCCATCAAGTCCTGTGTCATGGAGGTGGATGGGTCTTCAAATGCACGTGGACTAGCCTCAGTAGTAGTAGCCTCACACTGAATTCTGAGAAACGAGTCCATGTCCAACAGGCTTTCGTGCTAACATCTGGGTTCTTGAAGAAAGAAGCCTTTGGAGAGATGAGTGTTGCTATATAAGGTAAGGGTCTTACACTCACCTCTCAAAGAACAAAACGGTAGGGAAATAGTCTTTCCACTGCCACCTGCAGGGAAAAAGATGGAAGAACTTTCCAACGTTACCAGTGAAGGCACAACTCCTGTGCCATATACCACTGTTTGAGAAAGAGTTGTGTCGAAAGCTTCTCTCAACTCAAATCTTGTTTCAGGAAGATAGAAGCGCTTTCAGGACTTCGTGTGAACGCGTAAGGAAAGTGCCATACGCTGAATTGTGAAGAGACATGTGGGTCGAATGTGACCACCAACTAACAAGTTGTCCCCTAGAGAGGTGTGTGTGTGGAAATCGGAGGAAGTGTAAGGAACGAGCTCTACACTTAATTCTAAAAAGCAATGCTGTGGAGGAGCGGTCCTTCGTCTACCTTCTCCTTTCCGAAGGATCGAGGCGGGCATACGCCAAGTGTGAAAGGAAGCAGAGGAAAGGCCTGATATACCTTCCTCGTGGAACAACTTTGTATGGAGGGCTTCGCTCAATGGACACCATGGGTCACGACGCTAAAAGGGGTTTCCAAATGTATGTGAGTTCGCCAAAGGAAAGCCACAGACTCAACTGCGCGAAACAAGTCTGTGTCAAACCCGACTTCGAGCTTACGACTGGCGTCACGGGGAAAACATAGTCACAACAGGTATGTGTTGAATCCGAAACAGGCGGCGTGCACTTCAGTCTCAGGAAACATCAGTGCAGAGAAACCGTGTTTCTACGAACATCTTCCCTGAAAATGCTTGTCTATTCCAATGTAAGTGCGGCAGCGCAAGGCATGTGCCCCATGCCTGTGCCACAGAAATGGTCAGTGTAGATTGTCTCTCCCAATTCAAATCTTGTTCCGTGAGGAATGTTTTCAAGAGTATGAGAGAGATCAGAGGGGAAAGGTCATGCCTTCAAGTGGGAGAAGGATATCCTGGAAAGCCATACACCTACGTATGAGCGGCATTCTGGCATGAACGTGTGAAGGCATAGAGAATGTGCCGTCACCTGGGACGTTGCTTGACCAACCGCTTGGGAAGAAGTCCTCCCTCAGCTATCCTACAGTTTCAGGAAGATAAAAGTGTTTTCCGTAGTGGGTGTGAAGGCATGAGGGACGTACCCAAGAGTTAGCCGTCCGTCCCGAATGTGTCTCCTGTCGTTCCATGAAGAAGGATGAGTATGGATATGTATGATGTGAGGAAGCATGAGGAGGATTGCCTCCCCATGGTTAACTCTAAGAACAAATCTAGAGGTTTGCCGTCCGTCGACGACCCGCTCTTTCCCTACGGATGGAAGCACCTTGTTACAACGTAGTGCGAAAGGAAAGAGACGGAAAGTACGATACACTACGGTGAGGAACACGTTGTGGGGAGGGTTTCTCTCCACGAAAGTCTTGTGTCATGAAGTTGGAGTGCCATCAAATATACGTGTGCTCGCCTCAGCAGCGCCTTCCACTGGACACAGAGAAACAAGGCCACGTCCAACACGATTTCGTGCTCACCTCTTGGTTCGGGAAGCATGAAGCCTTTGGAGATATAGGTGTAAGTGTCTGACACTAAGCTCTCAAGGAACAAAACGGTAGAGAAATCGCCTTTCCACGACCATCTACAGGGAAGAAGATGGAGGAAAGTCCCGACGTTGAAAGCGAAGGGACAAGTACAGTGCCATATACCACTGCTTGAGAACGAACTTGTGTCGAAAGCTTCTCCCAACTCAGATCTTGTTTCGGGAAGATAGAAGCGTTGTCAGTACTTTGTGTGAAAACACAAGGAAAACACCACACGCTGAATGGTGAAGAAACATGTGGCTCGAATGTGACCACCAACACACTAGGAGTCCCCTAGAGAGGAGTGTGTCTGGAAATGGGAGGAAGCGTAAGGAACGTGCTATACACTTAAGTCTAAGAAACAACGCTGTGGCGGTGCGGTCCTTCGTCTACCTTCTCCTTTCCGAAGGATCGAAGCGGCCTTGC
The DNA here is from genome assembly GCF_037043125.1 of Eumetopias jubatus. Taxonomy (NCBI): domain Eukaryota; kingdom Metazoa; phylum Chordata; class Mammalia; order Carnivora; family Otariidae; genus Eumetopias; species Eumetopias jubatus. The sequence continues at coordinate 87,078 of NW_028275044.1, read as the reverse complement.
GCCAAGTGTGAAAGGAAGCGGAGGAAAAGCCTGATATACCTTCCTCGTGGAACAACATTTATGGAGGGCTTCTCCCAATGGGCAACATGGGCCATGTTGGGTTTTGCAAATGTATGTGAGTTCGCCAGAGGAAAGCCACAGACTCAACTGCGCGAAACAAGTCTGAGTCAAACCCGACTTCGAGCTTACGACTGGCGTCACGGGGAAATCAGAGTCACAACAGGTATTTGTTGAATCCGAAACAGGCGGCGTGCACTTCAGTCTGAGGAAACAGAGAAACCGTGTTTCTTCTAACATCTTCCCTGAAAATGCGTGTCTATTCCAGTGGAAGTGTGGCAGCGCAAGGCATGTGCCCCAGGCCTGTGCCACAGAAATAGTTAGTGTAGATTGTCTCTCCCGATTCAAATCTTGTTCCGTGAAGAATGTTTCCAAGAGTATGAAAGAGAGCAGACGGGAAATGTCATGCCTTCAAGTGGGAGAAGGAAATCCTGGAAAGCCATACACCGACGTATGCGCGGCATTCTGGTAGGAACGTGTGAAGGCATAAAGAATGTGCCGTGCCCTGTGACGGTGCTTGACCAACCGCTTGTGAGGAAGTCTTCCCTCAGCTATCATATTGTTTCAGGAAGATAAAAGTGTTTTCCCTAGTGGGTGTGAAGGCATGAGGGACGTACCCTAGAGTTAGCCGTCCGTTCCGAATGTGTCTACTGTCGTTCCATGAAGAAGGATGAGTATGGAAATGTATGATGTGAGGAAGCATAAGGAGGATGGCCTACGGGTGTTTAACTCTAAGAACAAATCTAGACGGTTGCCGTCCGTCGACGACCAGCTCTTTCCCTACGGGTGGAAGCACCTTGTTACAACTTAGTGCGAACGCAAAGAGACGGAAAGCGCGATACACTCCGGCGAGGAACACGTTGTGCGGAGGGTTTCTCTCCACGAAAGTCTTGTGTCGTGACGTTGGAAGGGCCTTCAAATGTACGTGAGCTCGCCTCAGCAGCGCCTTCCACTGAACTCAGAGAAACAAGGCCACGTCCAACACGATTTCGGGCTAACCTCTTGGTTCGGGAAGCATGAAGCCGTTGGAGATGTATGTGTAAGCGTCTGACACTCAGCTCTCAAGGAACAAAACGGTAGAGAAATCGCCTTTCCACTACCATCTCCAGGGAAGAAGATGGAGGAAGGTTCCGACGTTAAAAGCGAAGGCACAAGTACTGTGCCATATAACACTGCTTGAGAACGAACTTGTGTCGAAAGCTTCTCCCAACTCAGATCTTGTTTCGGGAAGATCGAAGCGTTGTCAGTACTTTGTGTGAAAACACAAGGAAAATTCCACACGCTGAATGGTGAAGAAACATGTGGCTCGAATGTGACCACCAACACACTAGCAGTCCCCTAGAGAGGTGTGTGTCTGGAAATGGGAGGAAGCGTAAGGAACGTGCTATACACTTAAGTCTAAGAAACAACGCTGTGGCGGTGCGTTCCTTCGACTGCCATCTGCTTTGCTAAGGAACGAAGCGGCTTGAAGCAAAGTGTGAAAGAATCCGGAGGGGAAGGAAGAGAGATCTACCTTACTCGCGGAACAAATTCTTATGGAGGGCATTTCTCAACGAACACCATGTGTCACGACGATGGAAGGGTGTTCAAATGTAGGCGCCTTCGCCAAAGGAAAGGCATACACGAATCTCTGCGAAGCAAGTCTCTGTCAAACGCGACTTCGAGCTTCCAACTGGGTTCCCGCGGAATCCCTAGTCACCAAACGTACGTGTTGAATCCTAAACGAAGGGAGTGCTCTTCAGTCTGAAGAAACACCACTCCCGAGAAACCGTGTGTCTACTAACATCTTCCCTGAAAATGGTAGGCTTTTCCCATGGAAGTGTGAAATCGCAATGTATGGGCCCCATGCCTGTGCTACAGAAGTCCTTAGTGTCGATAGTCTGTCGCCATTCAAATCCTGTTCCGTGAGAAGTGTTTTCAAGAGTAGGAGTGAGAGCAGATGGAAAAGGACACGGTTTTACGTGTGAGAAGGAAATCCGTCAAGAAAGACATACACGGAAGGATGAGAAGCACTTTAGCATGAAATGGTGCAGGCACCTAGAATGGGCCCTGTGACGGTGCTTGAGAAACCACTTGTGAAGAAGTCTTCCCTCAACTATCATATCGTTTCGGTGAGAGGAAAGTGTTTTCCGTAGTGGGTGTGAAGGCGTAAGGGACATCGGCTCGACGTAGCTCTCCGCTTCGAATTGGCCTACTGTCGTGGCCATGAAGAAAGATGTGCATGGACATGGATAATGTGCGGAAGCGTAAGGAAGATGGCATACGTCTGTTAAACTCTAAGAACAAATCTCGAGGGTTGCCGTCCTTCGACTACCACCTCTTTTCGTAAGGATGGAAGCAGCTTGGGAAACCTAGCGTGAACGAAAAGCGATGGAACGCGCGATCCTCTACAGGGAGGAACCCGTTGGGCGGAGGGTTTCTCTCCATCAAGTCCTGTGTCATGGAGGTGGATGGGTCTTCAAATGCACGTGGACTAGCCTCAGTAGTAGTAGCCTCACACTGAATTCTGAGAAACGAGTCCATGTCCAACAGGCTTTCGTGCTAACATCTGGGTTCTTGAAGAAAGAAGCCTTTGGAGAGATGAGTGTTGCTATATAAGGTAAGGGTCTTACACTCACCTCTCAAAGAACAAAACGGTAGGGAAATAGTCTTTCCACTGCCACCTGCAGGGAAAAAGATGGAAGAACTTTCCAACGTTACCAGTGAAGGCACAACTCCTGTGCCATATACCACTGTTTGAGAAAGAGTTGTGTCGAAAGCTTCTCTCAACTCAAATCTTGTTTCAGGAAGATAGAAGCGCTTTCAGGACTTCGTGTGAACGCGTAAGGAAAGTGCCATACGCTGAATTGTGAAGAGACATGTGGGTCGAATGTGACCACCAACTAACAAGTTGTCCCCTAGAGAGGTGTGTGTGTGGAAATCGGAGGAAGTGTAAGGAACGAGCTCTACACTTAATTCTAAAAAGCAATGCTGTGGAGGAGCGGTCCTTCGTCTACCTTCTCCTTTCCGAAGGATCGAGGCGGGCATACGCCAAGTGTGAAAGGAAGCAGAGGAAAGGCCTGATATACCTTCCTCGTGGAACAACTTTGTATGGAGGGCTTCGCTCAATGGACACCATGGGTCACGACGCTAAAAGGGGTTTCCAAATGTATGTGAGTTCGCCAAAGGAAAGCCACAGACTCAACTGCGCGAAACAAGTCTGTGTCAAACCCGACTTCGAGCTTACGACTGGCGTCACGGGGAAAACATAGTCACAACAGGTATGTGTTGAATCCGAAACAGGCGGCGTGCACTTCAGTCTCAGGAAACATCAGTGCAGAGAAACCGTGTTTCTACGAACATCTTCCCTGAAAATGCTTGTCTATTCCAATGTAAGTGCGGCAGCGCAAGGCATGTGCCCCATGCCTGTGCCACAGAAATGGTCAGTGTAGATTGTCTCTCCCAATTCAAATCTTGTTCCGTGAGGAATGTTTTCAAGAGTATGAGAGACATCAGAGGGGAAAGGTCATGCCTTCAAGTGGGAGAAGGATATCCTGGAAAGCCATACACCTACGTATGAGCGGCATTCTGGCATGAACGTGTGAAGGCATAGAGAATGTGCCGTCACCTGGGACGTTGCTTGACCAACCGCTTGGGAAGAAGTCCTCCCTCAGCTATCCTACAGTTTCAGGAAGATAAAAGTGTTTTCCGTAGTGGGTGTGAAGGCATGAGGGACGTACCCAAGAGTTAGCCGTCCGTCCCGAATGTGTCTCCTGTCGTTCCATGAAGAAGGATGAGTATGGATATGTATGATGTGAGGAAGCATGAGGAGGATTGCCTCCCCATGGTTAACTCTAAGAACAAATCTAGAGGTTTGCCGTCCGTCGACGACCCGCTCTTTCCCTACGGATGGAAGCACCTTGTTACAACGTAGTGCGAAAGGAAAGAGACGGAAAGTACGATACACTACGGTGAGGAACACGTTGTGGGGAGGGTTTCTCTCCACGAAAGTCTTGTGTCATGAAGTTGGAGTGCCATCAAATATACGTGTGCTCGCCTCAGCAGCGCCTTCCACTGGACACAGAGAAACAAGGCCACGTCCAACACGATTTCGTGCTCACCTCTTGGTTCGGGAAGCATGAAGCCTTTGGAGATATAGGTGTAAGTGTCTGACACTAAGCTCTCAAGGAACAAAACGGTAGAGAAATCGCCTTTCCACGACCATCTACAGGGAAGAAGATGGAGGAAAGTCCCGACGTTGAAAGCGAAGGGACAAGTACAGTGCCATATACCACTGCTTGAGAACGAACTTGTGTCGAAAGCTTCTCCCAACTCAGATCTTGTTTCGGGAAGATAGAAGCGTTGTCAGTACTTTGTGTGAAAACACAAGGAAAACACCACACGCTGAATGGTGAAGAAACATGTGGCTCGAATGTGACCACCAACACACTAGGAGTCCCCTAGAGAGGAGTGTGTCTGGAAATGGGAGGAAGCGTAAGGAACGTGCTATACACTTAAGTCTAAGAAACAACGCTGTGGCGGTGCGGTCCTTCGTCTACCTTCTCCTTTCCGAAGGATCGAAGCGGCCTTGCGCCAAGTGTGAAAGGAAGCGGAGGAAAAGCCTGATATACCTTCCTCGTGGAACAACATTTATGGAGGGCTTCTCCCAATGGGCAACATGGGCCATGTTGGGTTTTGCAAATGTATGTGAGTTCGCCAGAGGAAAGCCACAGACTCAACTGCGCGAAACAAGTCTGAGTCAAACCCGACTTCGAGCTTACGACTGGCGTCACGGGGAAATCAGAGTCACAACAGGTATTTGTTGAATCCGAAACAGGCGGCGTGCACTTCAGTCTGAGGAAACAGAGAAACCGTGTTTCTTCTAACATCTTCCCTGAAAATGCGTGTCTATTCCAGTGGAAGTGTGGCAGCGCAAGGCATGTGCCCCAGGCCTGTGCCACAGAAATAGTTAGTGTAGATTGTCTCTCCCGATTCAAATCTTGTTCCGTGAAGAATGTTTCCAAGAGTATGAAAGAGAGCAGACGGGAAATGTCATGCCTTCAAGTGGGAGAAGGAAATCCTGGAAAGCCATACACCGACGTATGCGCGGCATTCTGGTAGGAACGTGTGAAGGCATAAAGAATGTGCCGTGCCCTGTGACGGTGCTTGACCAACCGCTTGTGAGGAAGTCTTCCCTCAGCTATCATATTGTTTCAGGAAGATAAAAGTGTTTTCCCTAGTGGGTGTGAAGGCATGAGGGACGTACCCTAGAGTTAGCCGTCCGTTCCGAATGTGTCTACTGTCGTTCCATGAAGAAGGATGAGTATGGAAATGTATGATGTGAGGAAGCATAAGGAGGATGGCCTACGGGTGTTTAACTCTAAGAACAAATCTAGACGGTTGCCGTCCGTCGACGACCAGCTCTTTCCCTACGGGTGGAAGCACCTTGTTACAACTTAGTGCGAACGCAAAGAGACGGAAAGCGCGATACACTACGGCGAGGAACACGTTGTGCGGAGGGTTTCTCTCCACGAAAGTCTTGTGTCGTGACGTTGGAAGGGCCTTCAAATGTACGTGAGCTCGCCTCAGCAGCGCCTTCCACTGAACTCAGAGAAACAAGGCCACGTCCAACACGATTTCGGGCTAACCTCTTGGTTCGGGAAGCATGAAGCCGTTGGAGATGTATGTGTAAGCGTCTGACACTCAGCTCTCAAGGAACAAAACGGTAGAGAAATCGCCTTTCCACTACCATCTCCAGGGAAGAAGATGGAGGAAGGTTCCGACGTTAAAAGCGAAGGCACAAGTACTGTGCCATATAACACTGCTTGAGAACGAACTTGTGTCGAAAGCTTCTCCCAACTCAGATCTTGTTTCGGGAAGATCGAAGCGTTGTCAGTACTTTGTGTGAAAACACAAGGAAAATTCCACACGCTGAATGGTGAAGAAACATGTGGCTCGAATGTGACCACCAACACACTAGTAGTCCCCTAGAGAGGTGTGTGTCTGGAAATGGGAGGAAGCGTAAGGAACGTGCTATACACTTAAGTCTAAGAAACAACGCTGTGGCGGTGCGTTCCTTCGACTGCCATCTGCTTTGCTAAGGAACGAAGCGGCTTGAAGCAAAGTGTGAAAGAATCCGGAGGGGAAGGAAGAGAGATCTACCTTACTCGCGGAACAAATTCTTATGGAGGGCATTTCTCAACGAACACCATGTGTCACGACGATGGAAGGGTGTTCAAATGTAGGCGCCTTCGCCAAAGGAAAGGCATACACGAATCTCTGCGAAGCAAGTCTCTGTCAAACGCGACTTCGAGCTTCCAACTGGGTTCCCGCGGAATCCCTAGTCACCAAACGTACGTGTTGAATCCTAAACGAAGGGAGTGCTCTTCAGTCTGAAGAAACACCACTCCCGAGAAACCGTGTGTCTACTAACATCTTCCCTGAAAATGGTAGGCTTTTCCCATGGAAGTGTGAAATCGCAATGTATGGGCCCCATGCCTGTGCTACAGAAGTCCTTAGTGTCGATAGTCTGTCGCCATTCAAATCCTGTTCCGTGAGAAGTGTTTTCAAGAGTAGGAGTGAGAGCAGATGGAAAAGGACACGGTTTTACGTGTGAGAAGGAAATCCGTCAAGAAAGACATACACGGAAGGATGAGAAGCACTTTAGCATGAAATGGTGCAGGCACCTAGAATGGGCCCTGTGACGGTGCTTGAGAAACCACTTGTGAAGAAGTCTTCCCTCAACTATCATATCGTTTCGGTGAGAGGAAAGTGTTTTCCGTAGTGGGTGTGAAGGCGTAAGGGACATCGGCTCGACGTAGCTCTCCGCTTCGAATTGGCCTACTGTCGTGGCCATGAAGAAAGATGTGCATGGACATGGATAATGTGCGGAAGCGTAAGGAAGATGGCATACGTCTGTTAAACTCTAAGAACAAATCTCGAGGGTTGCCGTCCTTCGACTACCACCTCTTTTCGTAAGGATGGAAGCAGCTTGGGAAACCTAGCGTGAACGAAAAGCGATGGAACGCGCGATCCTCTACAGGGAGGAACCCGTTGGGCGGAGGGTTTCTCTCCATCAAGTCCTGTGTCATGGAGGTGGATGGGTCTTCAAATGCACGTGGACTAGCCTCAGTAGTAGTAGCCTCACACTGAATTCTGAGAAACGAGTCCATGTCCAACAGGCTTTCGTGCTAACATCTGGGTTCTTGAAGAAAGAAGCCTTTGGAGAGATGAGTGTTGCTATATAAGGTAAGGGTCTTACACTCACCTCTCAAAGAACAAAACGGTAGGGAAATAGTCTTTCCACTGCCACCTGCAGGGAAAAAGATGGAAGAACTTTCCAACGTTACCAGTGAAGGCACAACTCCTGTGCCATATACCACTGTTTGAGAAAGAGTTGTGTCGAAAGCTTCTCTCAACTCAAATCTTGTTTCAGGAAGATAGAAGCGCTTTCAGGACTTCGTGTGAACGCGTAAGGAAAGTGCCATACGCTGAATTGTGAAGAGACATGTGGGTCGAATGTGACCACCAACTAACAAGTTGTCCCCTAGAGAGGTGTGTGTGTGGAAATCGGAGGAAGTGTAAGGAACGAGCTCTACACTTAATTCTAAAAAGCAATGCTGTGGAGGAGCGGTCCTTCGTCTACCTTCTCCTTTCCGAAGGATCGAGGCGGGCATACGCCAAGTGTGAAAGGAAGCAGAGGAAAGGCCTGATATACCTTCCTCGTGGAACAACTTTGTATGGAGGGCTTCGCTCAATGGACACCATGGGTCACGACGCTAAAAGGGGTTTCCAAATGTATGTGAGTTCGCCAAAGGAAAGCCACAGACTCAACTGCGCGAAACAAGTCTGTGTCAAACCCGACTTCGAGCTTACGACTGGCGTCACGGGGAAAACATAGTCACAACAGGTATGTGTTGAATCCGAAACAGGCGGCGTGCACTTCAGTCTCAGGAAACATCAGTGCAGAGAAACCGTGTTTCTACGAACATCTTCCCTGAAAATGCTTGTCTATTCCAATGTAAGTGCGGCAGCGCAAGGCATGTGCCCCATGCCTGTGCCACAGAAATGGTCAGTGTAGATTGTCTCTCCCAATTCAAATCTTGTTCCGTGAGGAATGTTTTCAAGAGTATGAGAGAGATCAGAGGGGAAAGGTCATGCCTTCAAGTGGGAGAAGGATATCCTGGAAAGCCATACACCTACGTATGAGCGGCATTCTGGCATGAACGTGTGAAGGCATAGAGAATGTGCCGTCACCTGGGACGTTGCTTGACCAACCGCTTGGGAAGAAGTCCTCCCTCAGCTATCCTACAGTTTCAGGAAGATAAAAGTGTTTTCCGTAGTGGGTGTGAAGGCATGAGGGACGTACCCAAGAGTTAGCCGTCCGTCCCGAATGTGTCTCCTGTCGTTCCATGAAGAAGGATGAGTATGGATATGTATGATGTGAGGAAGCATGAGGAGGATTGCCTCCCCATGGTTAACTCTAAGAACAAATCTAGAGGTTTGCCGTCCGTCGACGACCCGCTCTTTCCCTACGGATGGAAGCACCTTGTTACAACGTAGTGCGAAAGGAAAGAGACGGAAAGTACGATACACTACGGTGAGGAACACGTTGTGGGGAGGGTTTCTCTCCACGAAAGTCTTGTGTCATGAAGTTGGAGTGCCATCAAATATACGTGTGCTCGCCTCAGCAGCGCCTTCCACTGGACACAGAGAAACAAGGCCACGTCCAACACGATTTCGTGCTCACCTCTTGGTTCGGGAAGCATGAAGCCTTTGGAGATATAGGTGTAAGTGTCTGACACTAAGCTCTCAAGGAACAAAACGGTAGAGAAATCGCCTTTCCACGACCATCTACAGGGAAGAAGATGGAGGAAAGTCCCGACGTTGAAAGCGAAGGGACAAGTACAGTGCCATATACCACTGCTTGAGAACGAACTTGTGTCGAAAGCTTCTCCCAACTCAGATCTTGTTTCGGGAAGATAGAAGCGTTGTCAGTACTTTGTGTGAAAACACAAGGAAAACACCACACGCTGAATGGTGAAGAAACATGTGGCTCGAATGTGACCACCAACACACTAGGAGTCCCCTAGAGAGGAGTGTGTCTGGAAATGGGAGGAAGCGTAAGGAACGTGCTATACACTTAAGTCTAAGAAACAACGCTGTGGCGGTGCGGTCCTTCGTCTACCTTCTCCTTTCCGAAGGATCGAAGCGGCCTTGCGCCAAGTGTGAAAGGAAGCGGAGGAAAAGCCTGATATACCTTCCTCGTGGAACAACATTTATGGAGGGCTTCTCCCAATGGGCAACATGGGCCATGTTGGGTTTTGCAAATGTATGTGAGTTCGCCAGAGGAAAGCCACAGACTCAACTGCGCGAAACAAGTCTGAGTCAAACCCGACTTCGAGCTTACGACTGGCGTCACGGGGAAATCAGAGTCACAACAGGTATTTGTTGAATCCGAAACAGGCGGCGTGCACTTCAGTCTGAGGAAACAGAGAAACCGTGTTTCTTCTAACATCTTCCCTGAAAATGCGTGTCTATTCCAGTGGAAGTGTGGCAGCGCAAGGCATGTGCCCCAGGCCTGTGCCACAGAAATAGTTAGTGTAGATTGTCTCTCCCGATTCAAATCTTGTTCCGTGAAGAATGTTTCCAAGAGTATGAAAGAGAGCAGACGGGAAATGTCATGCCTTCAAGTGGGAGAAGGAAATCCTGGAAAGCCATACACCGACGTATGCGCGGCATTCTGGTAGGAACGTGTGAAGGCATAAAGAATGTGCCGTGCCCTGTGACGGTGCTTGACCAACCGCTTGTGAGGAAGTCTTCCCTCAGCTATCATATTGTTTCAGGAAGATAAAAGTGTTTTCCCTAGTGGGTGTGAAGGCATGAGGGACGTACCCTAGAGTTAGCCGTCCGTTCCGAATGTGTCTACTGTCGTTCCATGAAGAAGGATGAGTATGGAAATGTATGATGTGAGGAAGCATAAGGAGGATGGCCTACGGGTGTTTAACTCTAAGAACAAATCTAGACGGTTGCCGTCCGTCGACGACCAGCTCTTTCCCTACGGGTGGAAGCACCTTGTTACAACTTAGTGCGAACGCAAAGAGACGGAAAGCGCGATACACTACGGCGAGGAACACGTTGTGCGGAGGGTTTCTCTCCACGAAAGTCTTGTGTCGTGACGTTGGAAGGGCCTTCAAATGTACGTGAGCTCGCCTCAGCAGCGCCTTCCACTGAACTCAGAGAAACAAGGCCACGTCCAACACGATTTCGGGCTAACCTCTTGGTTCGGGAAGCATGAAGCCGTTGGAGATGTATGTGTAAGCGTCTGACACTCAGCTCTCAAGGAACAAAACGGTAGAGAAATCGCCTTTCCACTACCATCTCCAGGGAAGAAGATGGAGGAAGGTTCCGACGTTAAAAGCGAAGGCACAAGTACTGTGCCATATAACACTGCTTGAGAACGAACTTGTGTCGAAAGCTTCTCCCAACTCAGATCTTGTTTCGGGAAGATCGAAGCGTTGTCAGTACTTTGTGTGAAAACACAAGGAAAATTCCACACGCTGAATGGTGAAGAAACATGTGGCTCGAATGTGACCACCAACACACTAGTAGTCCCCTAGAGAGGTGTGTGTCTGGAAATGGGAGGAAGCGTAAGGAACGTGCTATACACTTAAGTCTAAGAAACAACGCTGTGGCGGTGCGTTCCTTCGACTGCCATCTGCTTTGCTAAGGAACGAAGCGGCTTGAAGCAAAGTGTGAAAGAATCCGGAGGGGAAGGAAGAGAGATCTACCTTACTCGCGGAACAAATTCTTATGGAGGGCATTTCTCAACGAACACCATGTGTCACGACGATGGAAGGGTGTTCAAATGTAGGCGCCTTCGCCAAAGGAAAGGCATACACGAATCTCTGCGAAGCAAGTCTCTGTCAAACGCGACTTCGAGCTTCCAACTGGGTTCCCGCGGAATCCCTAGTCACCAAACGTACGTGTTGAATCCTAAACGAAGGGAGTGCTCTTCAGTCTGAAGAAACACCACTCCCGAGAAACCGTGTGTCTACTAACATCTTCCCTGAAAATGGTAGGCTTTTCCCATGGAAGTGTGAAATCGCAATGTATGGGCCCCATGCCTGTGCTACAGAAGTCCTTAGTGTCGATAGTCTGTCGCCATTCAAATCCTGTTCCGTGAGAAGTGTTTTCAAGAGTAGGAGTGAGAGCAGATGGAAAAGGACACGGTTTTACGTGTGAGAAGGAAATCCGTCAAGAAAGACATACACGGAAGGATGAGAAGCACTTTAGCATGAAATGGTGCAGGCACCTAGAATGGGCCCTGTGACGGTGCTTGAGAAACCACTTGTGAAGAAGTCTTCCCTCAACTATCATATCGTTTCGGTGAGAGGAAAGTGTTTTCCGTAGTGGGTGTGAAGGCGTAAGGGACATCGGCTCGACGTAGCTCTCCGCTTCGAATTGGCCTACTGTCGTGGCCATGAAGAAAGATGTGCATGGACATGGATAATGTGCGGAAGCGTAAGGAAGATGGCATACGTCTGTTAAACTCTAAGAACAAATCTCGAGGGTTGCCGTCCTTCGACTACCACCTCTTTTCGTAAGGATGGAAGCAGCTTGGGAAACCTAGCGTGAACGAAAAGCGATGGAACGCGCGATCCTCTACAGGGAGGAACCCGTTGGGCGGAGGGTTTCTCTCCATCAAGTCCTGTGTCATGGAGGTGGATGGGTCTTCAAATGCACGTGGACTAGCCTCAGTAGTAGTAGCCTCACACTGAATTCTGAGAAACGAGTCCATGTCCAACAGGCTTTCGTGCTAACATCTGGGTTCTTGAAGAAAGAAGCCTTTGGAGAGATGAGTGTTGCTATATAAGGTAAGGGTCTTACACTCACCTCTCAAAGAACAAAACGGTAGGGAAATAGTCTTTCCACTGCCACCTGCAGGGAAAAAGATGGAAGAACTTTCCAACGTTACCAGTGAAGGCACAACTCCTGTGCCATATACCACTGTTTGAGAAAGAGTTGTGTCGAAAGCTTCTCTCAACTCAAATCTTGTTTCAGGAAGATAGAAGCGCTTTCAGGACTTCGTGTGAACGCGTAAGGAAAGTGCCATACGCTGAATTGTGAAGAGACATGTGGGTCGAATGTGACCACCAACTAACAAGTTGTCCCCTAGAGAGGTGTGTGTGTGGAAATCGGAGGAAGTGTAAGGAACGAGCTCTACACTTAATTCTAAAAAGCAATGCTGTGGAGGAGCGGTCCTTCGTCTACCTTCTCCTTTCCGAAGGATCGAGGCGGGCATACGCCAAGTGTGAAAGGAAGCAGAGGAAAGGCCTGATATACCTTCCTCGTGGAACAACTTTGTATGGAGGGCTTCGCTCAATGGACACCATGGGTCACGACGCTAAAAGGGGTTTCCAAATGTATGTGAGTTCGCCAAAGGAAAGCCACAGACTCAACTGCGCGAAACAAGTCTGTGTCAAACCCGACTTCGAGCTTACGACTGGCGTCACGGGGAAAACATAGTCACAACAGGTATGTGTTGAATCCGAAACAGGCGGCGTGCACTTCAGTCTCAGGAAACATCAGTGCAGAGAAACCGTGTTTCTACGAACATCTTCCCTGAAAATGCTTGTCTATTCCAATGTAAGTGCGGCAGCGCAAGGCATGTGCCCCATGCCTGTGCCACAGAAATGGTCAGTGTAGATTGTCTCTCCCAATTCAAATCTTGTTCCGTGAGGAATGTTTTCAAGAGTATGAGAGAGATCAGAGGGGAAAGGTCATGCCTTCAAGTGGGAGAAGGATATCCTGGAAAGCCATACACCTACGTATGAGCGGCATTCTGGCATGAACGTGTGAAGGCATAGAGAATGTGCCGTCACCTGGGACGTTGCTTGACCAACCGCTTGGGAAGAAGTCCTCCCTCAGCTATCCTACAGTTTCAGGAAGATAAAAGTGTTTTCCGTAGTGGGTGTGAAGGCATGAGGGACGTACCCAAGAGTTAGCCGTCCGTCCCGAATGTGTCTCCTGTCGTTCCATGAAGAAGGATGAGTATGGATATGTATGATGTGAGGAAGCATGAGGAGGATTGCCTCCCCATGGTTAACTCTAAGAACAAATCTAGAGGTTTGCCGTCCGTCGACGACCCGCTCTTTCCCTACGGATGGAAGCACCTTGTTACAACGTAGTGCGAAAGGAAAGAGACGGAAAGTACGATACACTACGGTGAGGAACACGTTGTGGGGAGGGTTTCTCTCCACGAAAGTCTTGTGTCATGAAGTTGGAGTGCCATCAAATATACGTGTGCTCGCCTCAGCAGCGCCTTCCACTGGACACAGAGAAACAAGGCCACGTCCAACACGATTTCGTGCTCACCTCTTGGTTCGGGAAGCATGAAGCCTTTGGAGATATAGGTGTAAGTGTCTGACACTAAGCTCTCAAGGAACAAAACGGTAGAGAAATCGCCTTTCCACGACCATCTACAGGGAAGAAGATGGAGGAAAGTCCCGACGTTGAAAGCGAAGGGACAAGTACAGTGCCATATACCACTGCTTGAGAACGAACTTGTGTCGAAAGCTTCTCCCAACTCAGATCTTGTTTCGGGAAGATAGAAGCGTTGTCAGTACTTTGTGTGAAAACACAAGGAAAACACCACACGCTGAATGGTGAAGAAACATGTGGCTCGAATGTGACCACCAACACACTAGGAGTCCCCTAGAGAGGAGTGTGTCTGGAAATGGGAGGAAGCGTAAGGAACGTGCTATACACTTAAGTCTAAGAAACAACGCTGTGGCGGTGCGGTCCTTCGTCTACCTTCTCCTTTCCGAAGGATCGAAGCGGCCTTGCGCCAAGTGTGAAAGGAAGCGGAGGAAAAGCCTGATATACCTTCCTCGTGGAACAACATTTATGGAGGGCTTCTCCCAATGGGCAACATGGGCCATGTTGGGTTTTGCAAATGTATGTGAGTTCGCCAGAGGAAAGCCACAGACTCAACTGCGTGAAACAAGTCTGAGTCAAACCCGACTTCGAGCTTACGACTGGCGTCACGGGGAAATCAGAGTCACAACAGGTATTTGTTGAATCCGAAACAGGCGGCGTGCACTTCAGTCTGAGGAAACAGAGAAACCGTGTTTCTTCTAACATCTTCCCTGAAAATGCGTGTCTATTCCAGTGGAAGTGTGGCAGCGCAAGGCATGTGCCCCAGGCCTGTGCCACAGAAATAGTTAGTGTAGATTGTCTCTCCCGATTCAAATCTTGTTCCGTGAAGAATGTTTCCAAGAGTATGAAAGAGAGCAGACGGGAAATGTCATGCCTTCAAGTGGGAGAAGGAAATCCTGGAAAGCCATACACCGACGTATGCGCGGCATTCTGGTAGGAACGTGTGAAGGCATAAAGAATGTGCCGTGCCCTGTGACGGTGCTTGACCAACCGCTTGTGAGGAAGTCTTCCCTCAGCTATCATATTGTTTCAGGAAGATAAAAGTGTTTTCCCTAGTGGGTGTGAAGGCATGAGGGACGTACCCTAGAGTTAGCCGTCCGTTCCGAATGTGTCTACTGTCGTTCCATGAAGAAGGATGAGTATGGAAATGTATGATGTGAGGAAGCATAAGGAGGATGGCCTACGGGTGTTTAACTCTAAGAACAAATCTAGACGGTTGCCGTCCGTCGACGACCAGCTCTTTCCCTACGGGTGGAAGCACCTTGTTACAACTTAGTGCGAACGCAAAGAGACGGAAAGCGCGATACACTACGGCGAGGAACACGTTGTGCGGAGGGTTTCTCTCCACGAAAGTCTTGTGTCGTGACGTTGGAAGGGCCTTCAAATGTACGTGAGCTCGCCTCAGCAGCGCCTTCCACTGAACTCAGAGAAACAAGGCCACGTCCAACACGATTTCGGGCTAACCTCTTGGTTCGGGAAGCATGAAGCCGTTGGAGATGTATGTGTAAGCGTCTGACACTCAGCTCTCAAGGAACAAAACGGTAGAGAAATCGCCTTTCCACTACCATCTCCAGGGAAGAAGATGGAGGAAGGTTCCGACGTTAAAAGCGAAGGCACAAGTACTGTGCCATATAACACTGCTTGAGAACGAACTTGTGTCGAAAGCTTCTCCCAACTCAGATCTTGTTTCGGGAAGATCGAAGCGTTGTCAGTACTTTGTGTGAAAACACAAGGAAAATTCCACACGCTGAATGGTGAAGAAACATGTGGCTCGAATGTGACCACCAACACACTAGTAGTCCCCTAGAGAGGTGTGTGTCTGGAAATGGGAGGAAGCGTAAGGAACGTGCTATACACTTAAGTCTAAGAAACAACGCTGTGGCGGTGCGTTCCTTCGACTGCCATCTGCTTTGCTAAGGAACGAAGCGGCTTGAAGCAAAGTGTGAAAGAATCCGGAGGGGAAGGAAGAGAGATCTACCTTACTCGCGGAACAAATTCTTATGGAGGGCATTTCTCAACGAACACCATGTGTCACGACGATGGAAGGGTGTTCAAATGTAGGCGCCTTCGCCAAAGGAAAGGCATACACGAATCTCTGCGAAGCAAGTCTCTGTCAAACGCGACTTCGAGCTTCCAACTGGGTTCCCGCGGAATCCCTAGTCACCAAACGTACGTGTTGAATCCTAAACGAAGGGAGTGCTCTTCAGTCTGAAGAAACACCACTCCCGAGAAACCGTGTGTCTACTAACATCTTCCCTGAAAATGGTAGGCTTTTCCCATGGAAGTGTGAAATCGCAATGTATGGGCCCCATGCCTGTGCTACAGAAGTCCTTAGTGTCGATAGTCTGTCGCCATTCAAATCCTGTTCCGTGAGAAGTGTTTTCAAGAGTAGGAGTGAGAGCAGATGGAAAAGGACACGGTTTTACGTGTGAGAAGGAAATCCGTCAAGAAAGACATACACGGAAGGATGAGAAGCACTTTAGCATGAAATGGTGCAGGCACCTAGAATGGGCCCTGTGACGGTGCTTGAGAAACCACTTGTGAAGAAGTCTTCCCTCAACTATCATATCGTTTCGGTGAGAGGAAAGTGTTTTCCGTAGTGGGTGTGAAGGCGTAAGGGACATCGGCTCGACGTAGCTCTCCGCTTCGAATTGGCCTACTGTCGTGGCCATGAAGAAAGATGTGCATGGACATGGATAATGTGCGGAAGCGTAAGGAAGATGGCATACGTCTGTTAAACTCTAAGAACAAATCTCGAGGGTTGCCGTCCTTCGACTACCACCTCTTTTCGTAAGGATGGAAGCAGCTTGGGAAACCTAGCGTGAACGAAAAGCGATGGAACGCGCGATCCTCTACAGGGAGGAACCCGTTGGGCGGAGGGTTTCTCTCCATCAAGTCCTGTGTCATGGAGGTGGATGGGTCTTCAAATGCACGTGGACTAGCCTCAGTAGTAGTAGCCTCACACTGAATTCTGAGAAACGAGTCCATGTCCAACAGGCTTTCGTGCTAACATCTGGGTTCTTGAAGAAAGAAGCCTTTGGAGAGATGAGTGTTGCTATATAAGGTAAGGGTCTTACACTCACCTCTCAAAGAACAAAACGGTAGGGAAATAGTCTTTCCACTGCCACCTGCAGGGGAAAAGATGGAAGAACTTTCCAACGTTACCAGTGAAGGCACAACTCCTGTGCCATATACCACTGTTTGAGAAAGAGTTGTGTCGAAAGCTTCTCTCAACTCAAATCTTGTTTCAGGAAGATAGAAGCGCTTTCAGGACTTCGTGTGAACGCGTAAGGAAAGTGCCATACGCTGAATTGTGAAGAGACATGTGGGTCGAATGTGACCACCAACTAACAAGTTGTCCCCTAGAGAGGTGTGTGTGTGGAAATCGGAGGAAGTGTAAGGAACGAGCTCTACACTTAATTCTAAAAAGCAATGCTGTGGAGGAGCGGTCCTTCGTCTACCTTCTCCTTTCCGAAGGATCGAGGCGGGCATACGCCAAGTGTGAAAGGAAGCAGAGGAAAGGCCTGATATACCTTCCTCGTGGAACAACTTTGTATGGAGGGCTTCGCTCAATGGACACCATGGGTCACGACGCTAAAAGGGGTTTCCAAATGTATGTGAGTTCGCCAAAGGAAAGCCACAGACTCAACTGCGCGAAACAAGTCTGTGTCAAACCCGACTTCGAGCTTACGACTGGCGTCACGGGGAAAACATAGTCACAACAGGTATGTGTTGAATCCGAAACAGGCGGCGTGCACTTCAGTCTCAGGAAACATCAGTGCAGAGAAACCGTGTTTCTACGAACATCTTCCCTGAAAATGCTTGTCTATTCCAATGTAAGTGCGGCAGCGCAAGGCATGTGCCCCATGCCTGTGCCACAGAAATGGTCAGTGTAGATTGTCTCTCCCAATTCAAATCTTGTTCCGTGAGGAATGTTTTCAAGAGTATGAGAGAGATCAGAGGGGAAAGGTCATGCCTTCAAGTGGGAGAAGGATATCCTGGAAAGCCATACACCTACGTATGAGCGGCATTCTGGCATGAACGTGTGAAGGCATAGAGAATGTGCCGTCACCTGGGACGTTGCTTGACCAACCGCTTGGGAAGAAGTCCTCCCTCAGCTATCCTACAGTTTCAGGAAGATAAAAGTGTTTTCCGTAGTGGGTGTGAAGGCATGAGGGACGTACCCAAGAGTTAGCCGTCCGTCCCGAATGTGTCTCCTGTCGTTCCATGAAGAAGGATGAGTATGGATATGTATGATGTGAGGAAGCATGAGGAGGATTGCCTCCCCATGGTTAACTCTAAGAACAAATCTAGAGGTTTGCCGTCCGTCGACGACCCGCTCTTTCCCTACGGATGGAAGCACCTTGTTACAACGTAGTGCGAAAGGAAAGAGACGGAAAGTACGATACACTACGGTGAGGAACACGTTGTGGGGAGGGTTTCTCTCCACGAAAGTCTTGTGTCATGAAGTTGGAGTGCCATCAAATATACGTGTGCTCGCCTCAGCAGCGCCTTCCACTGGACACAGAGAAACAAGGCCACGTCCAACACGATTTCGTGCTCACCTCTTGGTTCGGGAAGCATGAAGCCTTTGGAGATATAGGTGTAAGTGTCTGACACTAAGCTCTCAAGGAACAAAACGGTAGAGAAATCGCCTTTCCACGACCATCTACAGGGAAGAAGATGGAGGAAAGTCCCGACGTTGAAAGCGAAGGGACAAGTACAGTGCCATATACCACTGCTTGAGAACGAACTTGTGTCGAAAGCTTCTCCCAACTCAGATCTTGTTTCGGGAAGATAGAAGCGTTGTCAGTACTTTGTGTGAAAACACAAGGAAAACACCACACGCTGAATGGTGAAGAAACATGTGGCTCGAATGTGACCACCAACACACTAGGAGTCCCCTAGAGAGGAGTGTGTCTGGAAATGGGAGGAAGCGTAAGGAACGTGCTATACACTTAAGTCTAAGAAACAACGCTGTGGCGGTGCGGTCCTTCGTCTACCTTCTCCTTTCCGAAGGATCGAAGCGGCCTTGCGCCAAGTGTGAAAGGAAGCGGAGGAAAAGCCTGATATACCTTCCTCGTGGAACAACATTTATGGAGGGCTTCTCCCAATGGGCAACATGGGCCATGTTGGGTTTTGCAAATGTATGTGAGTTCGCCAGAGGAAAGCCACAGACTCAACTGCGCGAAACAAGTCTGAGTCAAACCCGACTTCGAGCTTACGACTGGCGTCACGGGGAAATCAGAGTCACAACAGGTATTTGTTGAATCCGAAACAGGCGGCGTGCACTTCAGTCTGAGGAAACAGAGAAACCGTGTTTCTTCTAACATCTTCCCTGAAAATGCGTGTCTATTCCAGTGGAAGTGTGGCAGCGCAAGGCATGTGCCCCAGGCCTGTGCCACAGAAATAGTTAGTGTAGATTGTCTCTCCCGATTCAAATCTTGTTCCGTGAAGAATGTTTCCAAGAGTATGAAAGAGAGCAGACGGGAAATGTCATGCCTTCAAGTGGGAGAAGGAAATCCTGGAAAGCCATACACCGACGTATGCGCGGCATTCTGGTAGGAACGTGTGAAGGCATAAAGAATGTGCCGTGCCCTGTGACGGTGCTTGACCAACCGCTTGTGAGGAAGTCTTCCCTCAGCTATCATATTGTTTCAGGAAGATAAAAGTGTTTTCCCTAGTGGGTGTGAAGGCATGAGGGACGTACCCTAGAGTTAGCCGTCCGTTCCGAATGTGTCTACTGTCGTTCCATGAAGAAGGATGAGTATGGAAATGTATGATGTGAGGAAGCATAAGGAGGATGGCCTACGGGTGTTTAACTCTAAGAACAAATCTAGACGGTTGCCGTCCGTCGACGACCAGCTCTTTCCCTACGGGTGGAAGCACCTTGTTACAACTTAGTGCGAACGCAAAGAGACGGAAAGCGCGATACACTCCGGCGAGGAACACGTTGTGCGGAGGGTTTCTCTCCACGAAAGTCTTGTGTCGTGACGTTGGAAGGGCCTTCAAATGTACGTGAGCTCGCCTCAGCAGCGCCTTCCACTGAACTCAGAGAAACAAGGCCACGTCCAACACGATTTCGGGCTAACCTCTTGGTTCGGGAAGCATGAAGCCGTTGGAGATGTATGTGTAAGCGTCTGACACTCAGCTCTCAAGGAACAAAACGGTAGAGAAATCGCCTTTCCACTACCATCTCCAGGGAAGAAGATGGAGGAAGGTTCCGACGTTAAAAGCGAAGGCACAAGTACTGTGCCATATAACACTGCTTGAGAACGAACTTGTGTCGAAAGCTTCTCCCAACTCAGATCTTGTTTCGGGAAGATCGAAGCGTTGTCAGTACTTTGTGTGAAAACACAAGGAAAATTCCACACGCTGAATGGTGAAGAAACATGTGGCTCGAATGTGACCACCAACACACTAGCAGTCCCCTAGAGAGGTGTGTGTCTGGAAATGGGAGGAAGCGTAAGGAACGTGCTATACACTTAAGTCTAAGAAACAACGCTGTGGCGGTGCGTTCCTTCGACTGCCATCTGCTTTGCTAAGGAACGAAGCGGCTTGAAGCAAAGTGTGAAAGAATCCGGAGGGGAAGGAAGAGAGATCTACCTTACTCGCGGAACAAATTCTTATGGAGGGCATTTCTCAACGAACACCATGTGTCACGACGATGGAAGGGTGTTCAAATGTAGGCGCCTTCGCCAAAGGAAAGGCATACACGAATCTCTGCGAAGCAAGTCTCTGTCAAACGCGACTTCGAGCTTCCAACTGGGTTCCCGCGGAATCCCTAGTCACCAAACGTACGTGTTGAATCCTAAACGAAGGGAGTGCTCTTCAGTCTGAAGAAACACCACTCCCGAGAAACCGTGTGTCTACTAACATCTTCCCTGAAAATGGTAGGCTTTTCCCATGGAAGTGTGAAATCGCAATGTATGGGCCCCATGCCTGTGCTACAGAAGTCCTTAGTGTCGATAGTCTGTCGCCATTCAAATCCTGTTCCGTGAGAAGTGTTTTCAAGAGTAGGAGTGAGAGCAGATGGAAAAGGACACGGTTTTACGTGTGAGAAGGAAATCCGTCAAGAAAGACATACACGGAAGGATGAGAAGCACTTTAGCATGAAATGGTGCAGGCACCTAGAATGGGCCCTGTGACGGTGCTTGAGAAACCACTTGTGAAGAAGTCTTCCCTCAACTATCATATCGTTTCGGTGAGAGGAAAGTGTTTTCCGTAGTGGGTGTGAAGGCGTAAGGGACATCGGCTCGACGTAGCTCTCCGCTTCGAATTGGCCTACTGTCGTGGCCATGAAGAAAGATGTGCATGGACATGGATAATGTGCGGAAGCGTAAGGAAGATGGCATACGTCTGTTAAACTCTAAGAACAAATCTCGAGGGTTGCCGTCCTTCGACTACCACCTCTTTTCGTAAGGATGGAAGCAGCTTGGGAAACCTAGCGTGAACGAAAAGCGATGGAACGCGCGATCCTCTACAGGGAGGAACCCGTTGGGCGGAGGGTTTCTCTCCATCAAGTCCTGTGTCATGGAGGTGGATGGGTCTTCAAATGCACGTGGACTAGCCTCAGTAGTAGTAGCCTCACACTGAATTCTGAGAAACGAGTCCATGTCCAACAGGCTTTCGTGCTAACATCTGGGTTCTTGAAGAAAGAAGCCTTTGGAGAGATGAGTGTTGCTATATAAGGTAAGGGTCTTACACTCACCTCTCAAAGAACAAAACGGTAGGGAAATAGTCTTTCCACTGCCACCTGCAGGGAAAAAGATGGAAGAACTTTCCAACGTTACCAGTGAAGGCACAACTCCTGTGCCATATACCACTGTTTGAGAAAGAGTTGTGTCGAAAGCTTCTCTCAACTCAAATCTTGTTTCAGGAAGATAGAAGCGCTTTCAGGACTTCGTGTGAACGCGTAAGGAAAGTGCCATACGCTGAATTGTGAAGAGACATGTGGGTCGAATGTGACCACCAACTAACAAGTTGTCCCCTAGAGAGGTGTGTGTGTGGAAATCGGAGGAAGTGTAAGGAACGAGCTCTACACTTAATTCTAAAAAGCAATGCTGTGGAGGAGCGGTCCTTCGTCTACCTTCTCCTTTCCGAAGGATCGAGGCGGGCATACGCCAAGTGTGAAAGGAAGCAGAGGAAAGGCCTGATATACCTTCCTCGTGGAACAACTTTGTATGGAGGGCTTCGCTCAATGGACACCATGGGTCACGACGCTAAAAGGGGTTTCCAAATGTATGTGAGTTCGCCAAAGGAAAGCCACAGACTCAACTGCGCGAAACAAGTCTGTGTCAAACCCGACTTCGAGCTTACGACTGGCGTCACGGGGAAAACATAGTCACAACAGGTATGTGTTGAATCCGAAACAGGCGGCGTGCACTTCAGTCTCAGGAAACATCAGTGCAGAGAAACCGTGTTTCTACGAACATCTTCCCTGAAAATGCTTGTCTATTCCAATGTAAGTGCGGCAGCGCAAGGCATGTGCCCCATGCCTGTGCCACAGAAATGGTCAGTGTAGATTGTCTCTCCCAATTCAAATCTTGTTCCGTGAGGAATGTTTTCAAGAGTATGAGAGACATCAGAGGGGAAAGGTCATGCCTTCAAGTGGGAGAAGGATATCCTGGAAAGCCATACACCTACGTATGAGCGGCATTCTGGCATGAACGTGTGAAGGCATAGAGAATGTGCCGTCACCTGGGACGTTGCTTGACCAACCGCTTGGGAAGAAGTCCTCCCTCAGCTATCCTACAGTTTCAGGAAGATAAAAGTGTTTTCCGTAGTGGGTGTGAAGGCATGAGGGACGTACCCAAGAGTTAGCCGTCCGTCCCGAATGTGTCTCCTGTCGTTCCATGAAGAAGGATGAGTATGGATATGTATGATGTGAGGAAGCATGAGGAGGATTGCCTCCCCATGGTTAACTCTAAGAACAAATCTAGAGGTTTGCCGTCCGTCGACGACCCGCTCTTTCCCTACGGATGGAAGCACCTTGTTACAACGTAGTGCGAAAGGAAAGAGACGGAAAGTACGATACACTACGGTGAGGAACACGTTGTGGGGAGGGTTTCTCTCCACGAAAGTCTTGTGTCATGAAGTTGGAGTGCCATCAAATATACGTGTGCTCGCCTCAGCAGCGCCTTCCACTGGACACAGAGAAACAAGGCCACGTCCAACACGATTTCGTGCTCACCTCTTGGTTCGGGAAGCATGAAGCCTTTGGAGATATAGGTGTAAGTGTCTGACACTAAGCTCTCAAGGAACAAAACGGTAGAGAAATCGCCTTTCCACGACCATCTACAGGGAAGAAGATGGAGGAAAGTCCCGACGTTGAAAGCGAAGGGACAAGTACAGTGCCATATACCACTGCTTGAGAACGAACTTGTGTCGAAAGCTTCTCCCAACTCAGATCTTGTTTCGGGAAGATAGAAGCGTTGTCAGTACTTTGTGTGAAAACACAAGGAAAACACCACACGCTGAATGGTGAAGAAACATGTGGCTCGAATGTGACCACCAACACACTAGGAGTCCCCTAGAGAGGAGTGTGTCTGGAAATGGGAGGAAGCGTAAGGAACGTGCTATACACTTAAGTCTAAGAAACAACGCTGTGGCGGTGCGGTCCTTCGTCTACCTTCTCCTTTCCGAAGGATCGAAGCGGCCTTGCGCCAAGTGTGAAAGGAAGCGGAGGAAAAGCCTGATATACCTTCCTCGTGGAACAACATTTATGGAGGGCTTCTCCCAATGGGCAACATGGGCCATGTTGGGTTTTGCAAATGTATGTGAGTTCGCCAGAGGAAAGCCACAGACTCAACTGCGCGAAACAAGTCTGAGTCAAACCCGACTTCGAGCTTACGACTGGCGTCACGGGGAAATCAGAGTCACAACAGGTATTTGTTGAATCCGAAACAGGCGGCGTGCACTTCAGTCTGAGGAAACAGAGAAACCGTGTTTCTTCTAACATCTTCCCTGAAAATGCGTGTCTATTCCAGTGGAAGTGTGGCAGCGCAAGGCATGTGCCCCAGGCCTGTGCCACAGAAATAGTTAGTGTAGATTGTCTCTCCCGATTCAAATCTTGTTCCGTGAAGAATGTTTCCAAGAGTATGAAAGAGAGCAGACGGGAAATGTCATGCCTTCAAGTGGGAGAAGGAAATCCTGGAAAGCCATACACCGACGTATGCGCGGCATTCTGGTAGGAACGTGTGAAGGCATAAAGAATGTGCCGTGCCCTGTGACGGTGCTTGACCAACCGCTTGTGAGGAAGTCTTCCCTCAGCTATCATATTGTTTCAGGAAGATAAAAGTGTTTTCCCTAGTGGGTGTGAAGGCATGAGGGACGTACCCTAGAGTTAGCCGTCCGTTCCGAATGTGTCTACTGTCGTTCCATGAAGAAGGATGAGTATGGAAATGTATGATGTGAGGAAGCATAAGGAGGATGGCCTACGGGTGTTTAACTCTAAGAACAAATCTAGACGGTTGCCGTCCGTCGACGACCAGCTCTTTCCCTACGGGTGGAAGCACCTTGTTACAACTTAGTGCGAACGCAAAGAGACGGAAAGCGCGATACACTACGGCGAGGAACACGTTGTGCGGAGGGTTTCTCTCCACGAAAGTCTTGTGTCGTGACGTTGGAAGGGCCTTCAAATGTACGTGAGCTCGCCTCAGCAGCGCCTTCCACTGAACTCAGAGAAACAAGGCCACGTCCAACACGATTTCGGGCTAACCTCTTGGTTCGGGAAGCATGAAGCCGTTGGAGATGTATGTGTAAGCGTCTGACACTCAGCTCTCAAGGAACAAAACGGTAGAGAAATCGCCTTTCCACTACCATCTCCAGGGAAGAAGATGGAGGAAGGTTCCGACGTTAAAAGCGAAGGCACAAGTACTGTGCCATATAACACTGCTTGAGAACGAACTTGTGTCGAAAGCTTCTCCCAACTCAGATCTTGTTTCGGGAAGATCGAAGCGTTGTCAGTACTTTGTGTGAAAACACAAGGAAAATTCCACACGCTGAATGGTGAAGAAACATGTGGCTCGAATGTGACCACCAACACACTAGTAGTCCCCTAGAGAGGTGTGTGTCTGGAAATGGGAGGAAGCGTAAGGAACGTGCTATACACTTAAGTCTAAGAAACAACGCTGTGGCGGTGCGTTCCTTCGACTGCCATCTGCTTTGCTAAGGAACGAAGCGGCTTGAAGCAAAGTGTGAAAGAATCCGGAGGGGAAGGAAGAGAGATCTACCTTACTCGCGGAACAAATTCTTATGGAGGGCATTTCTCAACGAACACCATGTGTCACGACGATGGAAGGGTGTTCAAATGTAGGCGCCTTCGCCAAAGGAAAGGCATACACGAATCTCTGCGAAGCAAGTCTCTGTCAAACGCGACTTCGAGCTTCCAACTGGGTTCCCGCGGAATCCCTAGTCACCAAACGTACGTGTTGAATCCTAAACGAAGGGAGTGCTCTTCAGTCTGAAGAAACACCACTCCCGAGAAACCGTGTGTCTACTAACATCTTCCCTGAAAATGGTAGGCTTTTCCCATGGAAGTGTGAAATCGCAATGTATGGGCCCCATGCCTGTGCTACAGAAGTCCTTAGTGTCGATAGTCTGTCGCCATTCAAATCCTGTTCCGTGAGAAGTGTTTTCAAGAGTAGGAGTGAGAGCAGATGGAAAAGGACACGGTTTTACGTGTGAGAAGGAAATCCGTCAAGAAAGACATACACGGAAGGATGAGAAGCACTTTAGCATGAAATGGTGCAGGCACCTAGAATGGGCCCTGTGACGGTGCTTGAGAAACCACTTGTGAAGAAGTCTTCCCTCAACTATCATATCGTTTCGGTGAGAGGAAAGTGTTTTCCGTAGTGGGTGTGAAGGCGTAAGGGACATCGGCTCGACGTAGCTCTCCGCTTCGAATTGGCCTACTGTCGTGGCCATGAAGAAAGATGTGCATGGACATGGATAATGTGCGGAAGCGTAAGGAAGATGGCATACGTCTGTTAAACTCTAAGAACAAATCTCGAGGGTTGCCGTCCTTCGACTACCACCTCTTTTCGTAAGGATGGAAGCAGCTTGGGAAACCTAGCGTGAACGAAAAGCGATGGAACGCGCGATCCTCTACAGGGAGGAACCCGTTGGGCGGAGGGTTTCTCTCCATCAAGTCCTGTGTCATGGAGGTGGATGGGTCTTCAAATGCACGTGGACTAGCCTCAGTAGTAGTAGCCTCACACTGAATTCTGAGAAACGAGTCCATGTCCAACAGGCTTTCGTGCTAACATCTGGGTTCTTGAAGAAAGAAGCCTTTGGAGAGATGAGTGTTGCTATATAAGGTAAGGGTCTTACACTCACCTCTCAAAGAACAAAACGGTAGGGAAATAGTCTTTCCACTGCCACCTGCAGGGAAAAAGATGGAAGAACTTTCCAACGTTACCAGTGAAGGCACAACTCCTGTGCCATATACCACTGTTTGAGAAAGAGTTGTGTCGAAAGCTTCTCTCAACTCAAATCTTGTTTCAGGAAGATAGAAGCGCTTTCAGGACTTCGTGTGAACGCGTAAGGAAAGTGCCATACGCTGAATTGTGAAGAGACATGTGGGTCGAATGTGACCACCAACTAACAAGTTGTCCCCTAGAGAGGTGTGTGTGTGGAAATCGGAGGAAGTGTAAGGAACGAGCTCTACACTTAATTCTAAAAAGCAATGCTGTGGAGGAGCGGTCCTTCGTCTACCTTCTCCTTTCCGAAGGATCGAGGCGGGCATACGCCAAGTGTGAAAGGAAGCAGAGGAAAGGCCTGATATACCTTCCTCGTGGAACAACTTTGTATGGAGGGCTTCGCTCAATGGACACCATGGGTCACGACGCTAAAAGGGGTTTCCAAATGTATGTGAGTTCGCCAAAGGAAAGCCACAGACTCAACTGCGCGAAACAAGTCTGTGTCAAACCCGACTTCGAGCTTACGACTGGCGTCACGGGGAAAACATAGTCACAACAGGTATGTGTTGAATCCGAAACAGGCGGCGTGCACTTCAGTCTCAGGAAACATCAGTGCAGAGAAACCGTGTTTCTACGAACATCTTCCCTGAAAATGCTTGTCTATTCCAATGTAAGTGCGGCAGCGCAAGGCATGTGCCCCATGCCTGTGCCACAGAAATGGTCAGTGTAGATTGTCTCTCCCAATTCAAATCTTGTTCCGTGAGGAATGTTTTCAAGAGTATGAGAGAGATCAGAGGGGAAAGGTCATGCCTTCAAGTGGGAGAAGGATATCCTGGAAAGCCATACACCTACGTATGAGCGGCATTCTGGCATGAACGTGTGAAGGCATAGAGAATGTGCCGTCACCTGGGACGTTGCTTGACCAACCGCTTGGGAAGAAGTCCTCCCTCAGCTATCCTACAGTTTCAGGAAGATAAAAGTGTTTTCCGTAGTGGGTGTGAAGGCATGAGGGACGTACCCAAGAGTTAGCCGTCCGTCCCGAATGTGTCTCCTGTCGTTCCATGAAGAAGGATGAGTATGGATATGTATGATGTGAGGAAGCATGAGGAGGATTGCCTCCCCATGGTTAACTCTAAGAACAAATCTAGAGGTTTGCCGTCCGTCGACGACCCGCTCTTTCCCTACGGATGGAAGCACCTTGTTACAACGTAGTGCGAAAGGAAAGAGACGGAAAGTACGATACACTACGGTGAGGAACACGTTGTGGGGAGGGTTTCTCTCCACGAAAGTCTTGTGTCATGAAGTTGGAGTGCCATCAAATATACGTGTGCTCGCCTCAGCAGCGCCTTCCACTGGACACAGAGAAACAAGGCCACGTCCAACACGATTTCGTGCTCACCTCTTGGTTCGGGAAGCATGAAGCCTTTGGAGATATAGGTGTAAGTGTCTGACACTAAGCTCTCAAGGAACAAAACGGTAGAGAAATCGCCTTTCCACGACCATCTACAGGGAAGAAGATGGAGGAAAGTCCCGACGTTGAAAGCGAAGGGACAAGTACAGTGCCATATACCACTGCTTGAGAACGAACTTGTGTCGAAAGCTTCTCCCAACTCAGATCTTGTTTCGGGAAGATAGAAGCGTTGTCAGTACTTTGTGTGAAAACACAAGGAAAACACCACACGCTGAATGGTGAAGAAACATGTGGCTCGAATGTGACCACCAACACACTAGGAGTCCCCTAGAGAGGAGTGTGTCTGGAAATGGGAGGAAGCGTAAGGAACGTGCTATACACTTAAGTCTAAGAAACAACGCTGTGGCGGTGCGGTCCTTCGTCTACCTTCTCCTTTCCGAAGGATCGAAGCGGCCTTGCGCCAAGTGTGAAAGGAAGCGGAGGAAAAGCCTGATATACCTTCCTCGTGGAACAACATTTATGGAGGGCTTCTCCCAATGGGCAACATGGGCCATGTTGGGTTTTGCAAATGTATGTGAGTTCGCCAGAGGAAAGCCACAGACTCAACTGCGCGAAACAAGTCTGAGTCAAACCCGACTTCGAGCTTACGACTGGCGTCACGGGGAAATCAGAGTCACAACAGGTATTTGTTGAATCCGAAACAGGCGGCGTGCACTTCAGTCTGAGGAAACAGAGAAACCGTGTTTCTTCTAACATCTTCCCTGAAAATGCGTGTCTATTCCAGTGGAAGTGTGGCAGCGCAAGGCATGTGCCCCAGGCCTGTGCCACAGAAATAGTTAGTGTAGATTGTCTCTCCCGATTCAAATCTTGTTCCGTGAAGAATGTTTCCAAGAGTATGAAAGAGAGCAGACGGGAAATGTCATGCCTTCAAGTGGGAGAAGGAAATCCTGGAAAGCCATACACCGACGTATGCGCGGCATTCTGGTAGGAACGTGTGAAGGCATAAAGAATGTGCCGTGCCCTGTGACGGTGCTTGACCAACCGCTTGTGAGGAAGTCTTCCCTCAGCTATCATATTGTTTCAGGAAGATAAAAGTGTTTTCCCTAGTGGGTGTGAAGGCATGAGGGACGTACCCTAGAGTTAGCCGTCCGTTCCGAATGTGTCTACTGTCGTTCCATGAAGAAGGATGAGTATGGAAATGTATGATGTGAGGAAGCATAAGGAGGATGGCCTACGGGTGTTTAACTCTAAGAACAAATCTAGACGGTTGCCGTCCGTCGACGACCAGCTCTTTCCCTACGGGTGGAAGCACCTTGTTACAACTTAGTGCGAACGCAAAGAGACGGAAAGCGCGATACACTCCGGCGAGGAACACGTTGTGCGGAGGGTTTCTCTCCACGAAAGTCTTGTGTCGTGACGTTGGAAGGGCCTTCAAATGTACGTGAGCTCGCCTCAGCAGCGCCTTCCACTGAACTCAGAGAAACAAGGCCACGTCCAACACGATTTCGGGCTAACCTCTTGGTTCGGGAAGCATGAAGCCGTTGGAGATGTATGTGTAAGCGTCTGACACTCAGCTCTCAAGGAACAAAACGGTAGAGAAATCGCCTTTCCACTACCATCTCCAGGGAAGAAGATGGAGGAAGGTTCCGACGTTAAAAGCGAAGGCACAAGTACTGTGCCATATAACACTGCTTGAGAACGAACTTGTGTCGAAAGCTTCTCCCAACTCAGATCTTGTTTCGGGAAGATCGAAGCGTTGTCAGTACTTTGTGTGAAAACACAAGGAAAATTCCACACGCTGAATGGTGAAGAAACATGTGGCTCGAATGTGACCACCAACACACTAGCAGTCCCCTAGAGAGGTGTGTGTCTGGAAATGGGAGGAAGCGTAAGGAACGTGCTATACACTTAAGTCTAAGAAACAACGCTGTGGCGGTGCGTTCCTTCGACTGCCATCTGCTTTGCTAAGGAACGAAGCGGCTTGAAGCAAAGTGTGAAAGAATCCGGAGGGGAAGGAAGAGAGATCTACCTTACTCGCGGAACAAATTCTTATGGAGGGCATTTCTCAACGAACACCATGTGTCACGACGATGGAAGGGTGTTCAAATGTAGGCGCCTTCGCCAAAGGAAAGGCATACACGAATCTCTGCGAAGCAAGTCTCTGTCAAACGCGACTTCGAGCTTCCAACTGGGTTCCCGCGGAATCCCTAGTCACCAAACGTACGTGTTGAATCCTAAACGAAGGGAGTGCTCTTCAGTCTGAAGAAACACCACTCCCGAGAAACCGTGTGTCTACTAACATCTTCCCTGAAAATGGTAGGCTTTTCCCATGGAAGTGTGAAATCGCAATGTATGGGCCCCATGCCTGTGCTACAGAAGTCCTTAGTGTCGATAGTCTGTCGCCATTCAAATCCTGTTCCGTGAGAAGTGTTTTCAAGAGTAGGAGTGAGAGCAGATGGAAAAGGACACGGTTTTACGTGTGAGAAGGAAATCCGTCAAGAAAGACATACACGGAAGGATGAGAAGCACTTTAGCATGAAATGGTGCAGGCACCTAGAATGGGCCCTGTGACGGTGCTTGAGAAACCACTTGTGAAGAAGTCTTCCCTCAACTATCATATCGTTTCGGTGAGAGGAAAGTGTTTTCCGTAGTGGGTGTGAAGGCGTAAGGGACATCGGCTCGACGTAGCTCTCCGCTTCGAATTGGCCTACTGTCGTGGCCATGAAGAAAGATGTGCATGGACATGGATAATGTGCGGAAGCGTAAGGAAGATGGCATACGTCTGTTAAACTCTAAGAACAAATCTCGAGGGTTGCCGTCCTTCGACTACCACCTCTTTTCGTAAGGATGGAAGCAGCTTGGGAAACCTAGCGTGAACGAAAAGCGATGGAACGCGCGATCCTCTACAGGGAGGAACCCGTTGGGCGGAGGGTTTCTCTCCATCAAGTCCTGTGTCATGGAGGTGGATGGGTCTTCAAATGCACGTGGACTAGCCTCAGTAGTAGTAGCCTCACACTGAATTCTGAGAAACGAGTCCATGTCCAACAGGCTTTCGTGCTAACATCTGGGTTCTTGAAGAAAGAAGCCTTTGGAGAGATGAGTGTTGCTATATAAGGTAAGGGTCTTACACTCACCTCTCAAAGAACAAAACGGTAGGGAAATAGTCTTTCCACTGCCACCTGCAGGGAAAAAGATGGAAGAACTTTCCAACGTTACCAGTGAAGGCACAACTCCTGTGCCATATACCACTGTTTGAGAAAGAGTTGTGTCGAAAGCTTCTCTCAACTCAAATCTTGTTTCAGGAAGATAGAAGCGCTTTCAGGACTTCGTGTGAACGCGTAAGGAAAGTGCCATACGCTGAATTGTGAAGAGACATGTGGGTCGAATGTGACCACCAACTAACAAGTTGTCCCCTAGAGAGGTGTGTGTGTGGAAATCGGAGGAAGTGTAAGGAACGAGCTCTACACTTAATTCTAAAAAGCAATGCTGTGGAGGAGCGGTCCTTCGTCTACCTTCTCCTTTCCGAAGGATCGAGGCGGGCATACGCCAAGTGTGAAAGGAAGCAGAGGAAAGGCCTGATATACCTTCCTCGTGGAACAACTTTGTATGGAGGGCTTCGCTCAATGGACACCATGGGTCACGACGCTAAAAGGGGTTTCCAAATGTATGTGAGTTCGCCAAAGGAAAGCCACAGACTCAACTGCGCGAAACAAGTCTGTGTCAAACCCGACTTCGAGCTTACGACTGGCGTCACGGGGAAAACATAGTCACAACAGGTATGTGTTGAATCCGAAACAGGCGGCGTGCACTTCAGTCTCAGGAAACATCAGTGCAGAGAAACCGTGTTTCTACGAACATCTTCCCTGAAAATGCTTGTCTATTCCAATGTAAGTGCGGCAGCGCAAGGCATGTGCCCCATGCCTGTGCCACAGAAATGGTCAGTGTAGATTGTCTCTCCCAATTCAAATCTTGTTCCGTGAGGAATGTTTTCAAGAGTATGAGAGAGATCAGAGGGGAAAGGTCATGCCTTCAAGTGGGAGAAGGATATCCTGGAAAGCCATACACCTACGTATGAGCGGCATTCTGGCATGAACGTGTGAAGGCATAGAGAATGTGCCGTCACCTGGGACGTTGCTTGACCAACCGCTTGGGAAGAAGTCCTCCCTCAGCTATCCTACAGTTTCAGGAAGATAAAAGTGTTTTCCGTAGTGGGTGTGAAGGCATGAGGGACGTACCCAAGAGTTAGCCGTCCGTCCCGAATGTGTCTCCTGTCGTTCCATGAAGAAGGATGAGTATGGATATGTATGATGTGAGGAAGCATGAGGAGGATTGCCTCCCCATGGTTAACTCTAAGAACAAATCTAGAGGTTTGCCGTCCGTCGACGACCCGCTCTTTCCCTACGGATGGAAGCACCTTGTTACAACGTAGTGCGAAAGGAAAGAGACGGAAAGTACGATACACTACGGTGAGGAACACGTTGTGGGGAGGGTTTCTCTCCACGAAAGTCTTGTGTCATGAAGTTGGAGTGCCATCAAATATACGTGTGCTCGCCTCAGCAGCGCCTTCCACTGGACACAGAGAAACAAGGCCACGTCCAACACGATTTCGTGCTCACCTCTTGGTTCGGGAAGCATGAAGCCTTTGGAGATATAGGTGTAAGTGTCTGACACTAAGCTCTCAAGGAACAAAACGGTAGAGAAATCGCCTTTCCACGACCATCTACAGGGAAGAAGATGGAGGAAAGTCCCGACGTTGAAAGCGAAGGGACAAGTACAGTGCCATATACCACTGCTTGAGAACGAACTTGTGTCGAAAGCTTCTCCCAACTCAGATCTTGTTTCGGGAAGATAGAAGCGTTGTCAGTACTTTGTGTGAAAACACAAGGAAAACACCACACGCTGAATGGTGAAGAAACATGTGGCTCGAATGTGACCACCAACACACTAGGAGTCCCCTAGAGAGGAGTGTGTCTGGAAATGGGAGGAAGCGTAAGGAACGTGCTATACACTTAAGTCTAAGAAACAACGCTGTGGCGGTGCGGTCCTTCGTCTACCTTCTCCTTTCCGAAGGATCGAAGCGGCCTTGCGCCAAGTGTGAAAGGAAGCGGAGGAAAAGCCTGATATACCTTCCTCGTGGAACAACATTTATGGAGGGCTTCTCCCAATGGGCAACATGGGCCATGTTGGGTTTTGCAAATGTATGTGAGTTCGCCAGAGGAAAGCCACAGACTCAACTGCGCGAAACAAGTCTGAGTCAAACCCGACTTCGAGCTTACGACTGGCGTCACGGGGAAATCAGAGTCACAACAGGTATTTGTTGAATCCGAAACAGGCGGCGTGCACTTCAGTCTGAGGAAACAGAGAAACCGTGTTTCTTCTAACATCTTCCCTGAAAATGCGTGTCTATTCCAGTGGAAGTGTGGCAGCGCAAGGCATGTGCCCCAGGCCTGTGCCACAGAAATAGTTAGTGTAGATTGTCTCTCCCGATTCAAATCTTGTTCCGTGAAGAATGTTTCCAAGAGTATGAAAGAGAGCAGACGGGAAATGTCATGCCTTCAAGTGGGAGAAGGAAATCCTGGAAAGCCATACACCGACGTATGCGCGGCATTCTGGTAGGAACGTGTGAAGGCATAAAGAATGTGCCGTGCCCTGTGACGGTGCTTGACCAACCGCTTGTGAGGAAGTCTTCCCTCAGCTATCATATTGTTTCAGGAAGATAAAAGTGTTTTCCCTAGTGGGTGTGAAGGCATGAGGGACGTACCCTAGAGTTAGCCGTCCGTTCCGAATGTGTCTACTGTCGTTCCATGAAGAAGGATGAGTATGGAAATGTATGATGTGAGGAAGCATAAGGAGGATGGCCTACGGGTGTTTAACTCTAAGAACAAATCTAGACGGTTGCCGTCCGTCGACGACCAGCTCTTTCCCTACGGGTGGAAGCACCTTGTTACAACTTAGTGCGAACGCAAAGAGACGGAAAGCGCGATACACTCCGGCGAGGAACACGTTGTGCGGAGGGTTTCTCTCCACGAAAGTCTTGTGTCGTGACGTTGGAAGGGCCTTCAAATGTACGTGAGCTCGCCTCAGCAGCGCCTTCCACTGAACTCAGAGAAACAAGGCCACGTCCAACACGATTTCGGGCTAACCTCTTGGTTCGGGAAGCATGAAGCCGTTGGAGATGTATGTGTAAGCGTCTGACACTCAGCTCTCAAGGAACAAAACGGTAGAGAAATCGCCTTTCCACTACCATCTCCAGGGAAGAAGATGGAGGAAGGTTCCGACGTTAAAAGCGAAGGCACAAGTACTGTGCCATATAACACTGCTTGAGAACGAACTTGTGTCGAAAGCTTCTCCCAACTCAGATCTTGTTTCGGGAAGATCGAAGCGTTGTCAGTACTTTGTGTGAAAACACAAGGAAAATTCCACACGCTGAATGGTGAAGAAACATGTGGCTCGAATGTGACCACCAACACACTAGCAGTCCCCTAGAGAGGTGTGTGTCTGGAAATGGGAGGAAGCGTAAGGAACGTGCTATACACTTAAGTCTAAGAAACAACGCTGTGGCGGTGCGTTCCTTCGACTGCCATCTGCTTTGCTAAGGAACGAAGCGGCTTGAAGCAAAGTGTGAAAGAATCCGGAGGGGAAGGAAGAGAGATCTACCTTACTCGCGGAACAAATTCTTATGGAGGGCATTTCTCAACGAACACCATGTGTCACGACGATGGAAGGGTGTTCAAATGTAGGCGCCTTCGCCAAAGGAAAGGCATACACGAATCTCTGCGAAGCAAGTCTCTGTCAAACGCGACTTCGAGCTTCCAACTGGGTTCCCGCGGAATCCCTAGTCACCAAACGTACGTGTTGAATCCTAAACGAAGGGAGTGCTCTTCAGTCTGAAGAAACACCACTCCCGAGAAACCGTGTGTCTACTAACATCTTCCCTGAAAATGGTAGGCTTTTCCCATGGAAGTGTGAAATCGCAATGTATGGGCCCCATGCCTGTGCTACAGAAGTCCTTAGTGTCGATAGTCTGTCGCCATTCAAATCCTGTTCCGTGAGAAGTGTTTTCAAGAGTAGGAGTGAGAGCAGATGGAAAAGGACACGGTTTTACGTGTGAGAAGGAAATCCGTCAAGAAAGACATACACGGAAGGATGAGAAGCACTTTAGCATGAAATGGTGCAGGCACCTAGAATGGGCCCTGTGACGGTGCTTGAGAAACCACTTGTGAAGAAGTCTTCCCTCAACTATCATATCGTTTCGGTGAGAGGAAAGTGTTTTCCGTAGTGGGTGTGAAGGCGTAAGGGACATCGGCTCGACGTAGCTCTCCGCTTCGAATTGGCCTACTGTCGTGGCCATGAAGAAAGATGTGCATGGACATGGATAATGTGCGGAAGCGTAAGGAAGATGGCATACGTCTGTTAAACTCTAAGAACAAATCTCGAGGGTTGCCGTCCTTCGACTACCACCTCTTTTCGTAAGGATGGAAGCAGCTTGGGAAACCTAGCGTGAACGAAAAGCGATGGAACGCGCGATCCTCTACAGGGAGGAACCCGTTGGGCGGAGGGTTTCTCTCCATCAAGTCCTGTGTCATGGAGGTGGATGGGTCTTCAAATGCACGCGGACTAGCCTCAGTAGTAGTAGCCTCACACTGAATTCTGAGAAACGAGTCCATGTCCAACAGGCTTTCGTGCTAACATCTGGGTTCTTGAAGAAAGAAGCCTTTGGAGAGATGAGTGTTGCTATATAAGGTAAGGGTCTTACACTCACCTCTCAAAGAACAAAACGGTAGGGAAATAGTCTTTCCACTGCCACCTGCAGGGAAAAAGATGGAAGAACTTTCCAACGTTACCAGTGAAGGCACAACTCCTGTGCCATATACCACTGTTTGAGAAAGAGTTGTGTCGAAAGCTTCTCTCAACTCAAATCTTGTTTCAGGAAGATAGAAGCGCTTTCAGGACTTCGTGTGAACGCGTAAGGAAAGTGCCATACGCTGAATTGTGAAGAGACATGTGGGTCGAATGTGACCACCAACTAACAAGTTGTCCCCTAGAGAGGTGTGTGTGTGGAAATCGGAGGAAGTGTAAGGAACGAGCTCTACACTTAATTCTAAAAAGCAATGCTGTGGAGGAGCGGTCCTTCGTCTACCTTCTCCTTTCCGAAGGATCGAGGCGGGCATACGCCAAGTGTGAAAGGAAGCAGAGGAAAGGCCTGATATACCTTCCTCGTGGAACAACTTTGTATGGAGGGCTTCGCTCAATGGACACCATGGGTCACGACGCTAAAAGGGGTTTCCAAATGTATGTGAGTTCGCCAAAGGAAAGCCACAGACTCAACTGCGCGAAACAAGTCTGTGTCAAACCCGACTTCGAGCTTACGACTGGCGTCACGGGGAAAACATAGTCACAACAGGTATGTGTTGAATCCGAAACAGGCGGCGTGCACTTCAGTCTCAGGAAACATCAGTGCAGAGAAACCGTGTTTCTACGAACATCTTCCCTGAAAATGCTTGTCTATTCCAATGTAAGTGCGGCAGCGCAAGGCATGTGCCCCATGCCTGTGCCACAGAAATGGTCAGTGTAGATTGTCTCTCCCAATTCAAATCTTGTTCCGTGAGGAATGTTTTCAAGAGTATGAGAGAGATCAGAGGGGAAAGGTCATGCCTTCAAGTGGGAGAAGGATATCCTGGAAAGCCATACACCTACGTATGAGCGGCATTCTGGCATGAACGTGTGAAGGCATAGAGAATGTGCCGTCACCTGGGACGTTGCTTGACCAACCGCTTGGGAAGAAGTCCTCCCTCAGCTATCCTACAGTTTCAGGAAGATAAAAGTGTTTTCCGTAGTGGGTGTGAAGGCATGAGGGACGTACCCAAGAGTTAGCCGTCCGTCCCGAATGTGTCTCCTGTCGTTCCATGAAGAAGGATGAGTATGGATATGTATGATGTGAGGAAGCATGAGGAGGATTGCCTCCCCATGGTTAACTCTAAGAACAAATCTAGAGGTTTGCCGTCCGTCGACGACCCGCTCTTTCCCTACGGATGGAAGCACCTTGTTACAACGTAGTGCGAAAGGAAAGAGACGGAAAGTACGATACACTACGGTGAGGAACACGTTGTGGGGAGGGTTTCTCTCCACGAAAGTCTTGTGTCATGAAGTTGGAGTGCCATCAAATATACGTGTGCTCGCCTCAGCAGCGCCTTCCACTGGACACAGAGAAACAAGGCCACGTCCAACACGATTTCGTGCTCACCTCTTGGTTCGGGAAGCATGAAGCCTTTGGAGATATAGGTGTAAGTGTCTGACACTAAGCTCTCAAGGAACAAAACGGTAGAGAAATCGCCTTTCCACGACCATCTACAGGGAAGAAGATGGAGGAAAGTCCCGACGTTGAAAGCGAAGGGACAAGTACAGTGCCATATACCACTGCTTGAGAACGAACTTGTGTCGAAAGCTTCTCCCAACTCAGATCTTGTTTCGGGAAGATAGAAGCGTTGTCAGTACTTTGTGTGAAAACACAAGGAAAACACCACACGCTGAATGGTGAAGAAACATGTGGCTCGAATGTGACCACCAACACACTAGGAGTCCCCTAGAGAGGAGTGTGTCTGGAAATGGGAGGAAGCGTAAGGAACGTGCTATACACTTAAGTCTAAGAAACAACGCTGTGGCGGTGCGGTCCTTCGTCTACCTTCTCCTTTCCGAAGGATCGAAGCGGCCTTGCGCCAAGTGTGAAAGGAAGCGGAGGAAAAGCCTGATATACCTTCCTCGTGGAACAACATTTATGGAGGGCTTCTCCCAATGGGCAACATGGGCCATGTTGGGTTTTGCAAATGTATGTGAGTTCGCCAGAGGAAAGCCACAGACTCAACTGCGCGAAACAAGTCTGAGTCAAACCCGACTTCGAGCTTACGACTGGCGTCACGGGGAAATCAGAGTCACAACAGGTATTTGTTGAATCCGAAACAGGCGGCGTGCACTTCAGTCTGAGGAAACAGAGAAACCGTGTTTCTTCTAACATCTTCCCTGAAAATGCGTGTCTATTCCAGTGGAAGTGTGGCAGCGCAAGGCATGTGCCCCAGGCCTGTGCCACAGAAATAGTTAGTGTAGATTGTCTCTCCCGATTCAAATCTTGTTCCGTGAAGAATGTTTCCAAGAGTATGAAAGAGAGCAGACGGGAAATGTCATGCCTTCAAGTGGGAGAAGGAAATCCTGGAAAGCCATACACCGACGTATGCGCGGCATTCTGGTAGGAACGTGTGAAGGCATAAAGAATGTGCCGTGCCCTGTGACGGTGCTTGACCAACCGCTTGTGAGGAAGTCTTCCCTCAGCTATCATATTGTTTCAGGAAGATAAAAGTGTTTTCCCTAGTGGGTGTGAAGGCATGAGGGACGTACCCTAGAGTTAGCCGTCCGTTCCGAATGTGTCTACTGTCGTTCCATGAAGAAGGATGAGTATGGAAATGTATGATGTGAGGAAGCATAAGGAGGATGGCCTACGGGTGTTTAACTCTAAGAACAAATCTAGACGGTTGCCGTCCGTCGACGACCAGCTCTTTCCCTACGGGTGGAAGCACCTTGTTACAACTTAGTGCGAACGCAAAGAGACGGAAAGCGCGATACACTCCGGCGAGGAACACGTTGTGCGGAGGGTTTCTCTCCACGAAAGTCTTGTGTCGTGACGTTGGAAGGGCCTTCAAATGTACGTGAGCTCGCCTCAGCAGCGCCTTCCACTGAACTCAGAGAAACAAGGCCACGTCCAACACGATTTCGGGCTAACCTCTTGGTTCGGGAAGCATGAAGCCGTTGGAGATGTATGTGTAAGCGTCTGACACTCAGCTCTCAAGGAACAAAACGGTAGAGAAATCGCCTTTCCACTACCATCTCCAGGGAAGAAGATGGAGGAAGGTTCCGACGTTAAAAGCGAAGGCACAAGTACTGTGCCATATAACACTGCTTGAGAACGAACTTGTGTCGAAAGCTTCTCCCAACTCAGATCTTGTTTCGGGAAGATCGAAGCGTTGTCAGTACTTTGTGTGAAAACACAAGGAAAATTCCACACGCTGAATGGTGAAGAAACATGTGGCTCGAATGTGACCACCAACACACTAGTAGTCCCCTAGAGAGGTGTGTGTCTGGAAATGGGAGGAAGCGTAAGGAACGTGCTATACACTTAAGTCTAAGAAACAACGCTGTGGCGGTGCGTTCCTTCGACTGCCATCTGCTTTGCTAAGGAACGAAGCGGCTTGAAGCAAAGTGTGAAAGAATCCGGAGGGGAAGGAAGAGAGATCTACCTTACTCGCGGAACAAATTCTTATGGAGGGCATTTCTCAACGAACACCATGTGTCACGACGATGGAAGGGTGTTCAAATGTAGGCGCCTTCGCCAAAGGAAAGGCATACACGAATCTCTGCGAAGCAAGTCTCTGTCAAACGCGACTTCGAGCTTCCAACTGGGTTCCCGCGGAATCCCTAGTCACCAAACGTACGTGTTGAATCCTAAACGAAGGGAGTGCTCTTCAGTCTGAAGAAACACCACTCCCGAGAAACCGTGTGTCTACTAACATCTTCCCTGAAAATGGTAGGCTTTTCCCATGGAAGTGTGAAATCGCAATGTATGGGCCCCATGCCTGTGCTACAGAAGTCCTTAGTGTCGATAGTCTGTCGCCATTCAAATCCTGTTCCGTGAGAAGTGTTTTCAAGAGTAGGAGTGAGAGCAGATGGAAAAGGACACGGTTTTACGTGTGAGAAGGAAATCCGTCAAGAAAGACATACACGGAAGGATGAGAAGCACTTTAGCATGAAATGGTGCAGGCACCTAGAATGGGCCCTGTGACGGTGCTTGAGAAACCACTTGTGAAGAAGTCTTCCCTCAACTATCATATCGTTTCGGTGAGAGGAAAGTGTTTTCCGTAGTGGGTGTGAAGGCGTAAGGGACATCGGCTCGACGTAGCTCTCCGCTCCGAATTGGCCTACTGTCGTGGCCATGAAGAAAGATGTGCATGGACATGGATAATGTGCGGAAGCGTAAGGAAGATGGCATACGTCTGTTAAACTCTAAGAACAAATCTCGAGGGTTGCCGTCCTTCGACTACCACCTCTTTTCGTAAGGATGGAAGCAGCTTGGGAAACCTAGCGTGAACGAAAAGCGATGGAACGCGCGATCCTCTACAGGGAGGAACCCGTTGGGCGGAGGGTTTCTCTCCATCAAGTCCTGTGTCATGGAGGTGGATGGGTCTTCAAATGCACGCGGACTAGCCTCAGTAGTAGTAGCCTCACACTGAATTCTGAGAAACGAGTCCATGTCCAACAGGCTTTCGTGCTAACATCTGGGTTCTTGAAGAAAGAAGCCTTTGGAGAGATGAGTGTTGCTATATAAGGTAAGGGTCTTACACTCACCTCTCAAAGAACAAAACGGTAGGGAAATAGTCTTTCCACTGCCACCTGCAGGGAAAAAGATGGAAGAACTTTCCAACGTTACCAGTGAAGGCACAACTCCTGTGCCATATACCACTGTTTGAGAAAGAGTTGTGTCGAAAGCTTCTCTCAACTCAAATCTTGTTTCAGGAAGATAGAAGCGCTTTCAGGACTTCGTGTGAACGCGTAAGGAAAGTGCCATACGCTGAATTGTGAAGAGACATGTGGGTCGAATGTGACCACCAACTAACAAGTTGTCCCCTAGAGAGGTGTGTGTGTGGAAATCGGAGGAAGTGTAAGGAACGAGCTCTACACTTAATTCTAAAAAGCAATGCTGTGGAGGAGCGGTCCTTCGTCTACCTTCTCCTTTCCGAAGGATCGAGGCGGGCATACGCCAAGTGTGAAAGGAAGCAGAGGAAAGGCCTGATATACCTTCCTCGTGGAACAACTTTGTATGGAGGGCTTCGCTCAATGGACACCATGGGTCACGACGCTAAAAGGGGTTTCCAAATGTATGTGAGTTCGCCAAAGGAAAGCCACAGACTCAACTGCGCGAAACAAGTCTGTGTCAAACCCGACTTCGAGCTTACGACTGGCGTCACGGGGAAAACATAGTCACAACAGGTATGTGTTGAATCCGAAACAGGCGGCGTGCACTTCAGTCTCAGGAAACATCAGTGCAGAGAAACCGTGTTTCTACGAACATCTTCCCTGAAAATGCTTGTCTATTCCAATGTAAGTGCGGCAGCGCAAGGCATGTGCCCCATGCCTGTGCCACAGAAATGGTCAGTGTAGATTGTCTCTCCCAATTCAAATCTTGTTCCGTGAGGAATGTTTTCAAGAGTATGAGAGAGATCAGAGGGGAAAGGTCATGCCTTCAAGTGGGAGAAGGATATCCTGGAAAGCCATACACCTACGTATGAGCGGCATTCTGGCATGAACGTGTGAAGGCATAGAGAATGTGCCGTCACCTGGGACGTTGCTTGACCAACCGCTTGGGAAGAAGTCCTCCCTCAGCTATCCTACAGTTTCAGGAAGATAAAAGTGTTTTCCGTAGTGGGTGTGAAGGCATGAGGGACGTACCCAAGAGTTAGCCGTCCGTCCCGAATGTGTCTCCTGTCGTTCCATGAAGAAGGATGAGTATGGATATGTATGATGTGAGGAAGCATGAGGAGGATTGCCTCCCCATGGTTAACTCTAAGAACAAATCTAGAGGTTTGCCGTCCGTCGACGACCCGCTCTTTCCCTACGGATGGAAGCACCTTGTTACAACGTAGTGCGAAAGGAAAGAGACGGAAAGTACGATACACTACGGTGAGGAACACGTTGTGGGGAGGGTTTCTCTCCACGAAAGTCTTGTGTCATGAAGTTGGAGTGCCATCAAATATACGTGTGCTCGCCTCAGCAGCGCCTTCCACTGGACACAGAGAAACAAGGCCACGTCCAACACGATTTCGTGCTCACCTCTTGGTTCGGGAAGCATGAAGCCTTTGGAGATATAGGTGTAAGTGTCTGACACTAAGCTCTCAAGGAACAAAACGGTAGAGAAATCGCCTTTCCACGACCATCTACAGGGAAGAAGATGGAGGAAAGTCCCGACGTTGAAAGCGAAGGGACAAGTACAGTGCCATATACCACTGCTTGAGAACGAACTTGTGTCGAAAGCTTCTCCCAACTCAGATCTTGTTTCGGGAAGATAGAAGCGTTGTCAGTACTTTGTGTGAAAACACAAGGAAAACACCACACGCTGAATGGTGAAGAAACATGTGGCTCGAATGTGACCACCAACACACTAGGAGTCCCCTAGAGAGGAGTGTGTCTGGAAATGGGAGGAAGCGTAAGGAACGTGCTATACACTTAAGTCTAAGAAACAACGCTGTGGCGGTGCGGTCCTTCGTCTACCTTCTCCTTTCCGAAGGATCGAAGCGGCCTTGCGCCAAGTGTGAAAGGAAGCGGAGGAAAAGCCTGATATACCTTCCTCGTGGAACAACATTTATGGAGGGCTTCTCCCAATGGGCAACATGGGCCATGTTGGGTTTTGCAAATGTATGTGAGTTCGCCAGAGGAAAGCCACAGACTCAACTGCGCGAAACAAGTCTGAGTCAAACCCGACTTCGAGCTTACGACTGGCGTCACGGGGAAATCAGAGTCACAACAGGTATTTGTTGAATCCGAAACAGGCGGCGTGCACTTCAGTCTGAGGAAACAGAGAAACCGTGTTTCTTCTAACATCTTCCCTGAAAATGCGTGTCTATTCCAGTGGAAGTGTGGCAGCGCAAGGCATGTGCCCCAGGCCTGTGCCACAGAAATAGTTAGTGTAGATTGTCTCTCCCGATTCAAATCTTGTTCCGTGAAGAATGTTTCCAAGAGTATGAAAGAGAGCAGACGGGAAATGTCATGCCTTCAAGTGGGAGAAGGAAATCCTGGAAAGCCATACACCGACGTATGCGCGGCATTCTGGTAGGAACGTGTGAAGGCATAAAGAATGTGCCGTGCCCTGTGACGGTGCTTGACCAACCGCTTGTGAGGAAGTCTTCCCTCAGCTATCATATTGTTTCAGGAAGATAAAAGTGTTTTCCCTAGTGGGTGTGAAGGCATGAGGGACGTACCCTAGAGTTAGCCGTCCGTTCCGAATGTGTCTACTGTCGTTCCATGAAGAAGGATGAGTATGGAAATGTATGATGTGAGGAAGCATAAGGAGGATGGCCTACGGGTGTTTAACTCTAAGAACAAATCTAGACGGTTGCCGTCCGTCGACGACCAGCTCTTTCCCTACGGGTGGAAGCACCTTGTTACAACTTAGTGCGAACGCAAAGAGACGGAAAGCGCGATACACTCCGGCGAGGAACACGTTGTGCGGAGGGTTTCTCTCCACGAAAGTCTTGTGTCGTGACGTTGGAAGGGCCTTCAAATGTACGTGAGCTCGCCTCAGCAGCGCCTTCCACTGAACTCAGAGAAACAAGGCCACGTCCAACACGATTTCGGGCTAACCTCTTGGTTCGGGAAGCATGAAGCCGTTGGAGATGTATGTGTAAGCGTCTGACACTCAGCTCTCA
The DNA here is from genome assembly GCF_037043125.1 of Eumetopias jubatus. Lineage (NCBI taxonomy): Eukaryota > Metazoa > Chordata > Mammalia > Carnivora > Otariidae > Eumetopias > Eumetopias jubatus. Next base: position 44,305 of record NW_028275044.1, on the reverse strand, counting down.
AGGAACAAAACGGTAGAGAAATCGCCTTTCCACTACCATCTCCAGGGAAGAAGATGGAGGAAGGTTCCGACGTTAAAAGCGAAGGCACAAGTACTGTGCCATATAACACTGCTTGAGAACGAACTTGTGTCGAAAGCTTCTCCCAACTCAGATCTTGTTTCGGGAAGATCGAAGCGTTGTCAGTACTTTGTGTGAAAACACAAGGAAAATTCCACACGCTGAATGGTGAAGAAACATGTGGCTCGAATGTGACCACCAACACACTAGTAGTCCCCTAGAGAGGTGTGTGTCTGGAAATGGGAGGAAGCGTAAGGAACGTGCTATACACTTAAGTCTAAGAAACAACGCTGTGGCGGTGCGTTCCTTCGACTGCCATCTGCTTTGCTAAGGAACGAAGCGGCTTGAAGCAAAGTGTGAAAGAATCCGGAGGGGAAGGAAGAGAGATCTACCTTACTCGCGGAACAAATTCTTATGGAGGGCATTTCTCAACGAACACCATGTGTCACGACGATGGAAGGGTGTTCAAATGTAGGCGCCTTCGCCAAAGGAAAGGCATACACGAATCTCTGCGAAGCAAGTCTCTGTCAAACGCGACTTCGAGCTTCCAACTGGGTTCCCGCGGAATCCCTAGTCACCAAACGTACGTGTTGAATCCTAAACGAAGGGAGTGCTCTTCAGTCTGAAGAAACACCACTCCCGAGAAACCGTGTGTCTACTAACATCTTCCCTGAAAATGGTAGGCTTTTCCCATGGAAGTGTGAAATCGCAATGTATGGGCCCCATGCCTGTGCTACAGAAGTCCTTAGTGTCGATAGTCTGTCGCCATTCAAATCCTGTTCCGTGAGAAGTGTTTTCAAGAGTAGGAGTGAGAGCAGATGGAAAAGGACACGGTTTTACGTGTGAGAAGGAAATCCGTCAAGAAAGACATACACGGAAGGATGAGAAGCACTTTAGCATGAAATGGTGCAGGCACCTAGAATGGGCCCTGTGACGGTGCTTGAGAAACCACTTGTGAAGAAGTCTTCCCTCAACTATCATATCGTTTCGGTGAGAGGAAAGTGTTTTCCGTAGTGGGTGTGAAGGCGTAAGGGACATCGGCTCGACGTAGCTCTCCGCTCCGAATTGGCCTACTGTCGTGGCCATGAAGAAAGATGTGCATGGACATGGATAATGTGCGGAAGCGTAAGGAAGATGGCATACGTCTGTTAAACTCTAAGAACAAATCTCGAGGGTTGCCGTCCTTCGACTACCACCTCTTTTCGTAAGGATGGAAGCAGCTTGGGAAACCTAGCGTGAACGAAAAGCGATGGAACGCGCGATCCTCTACAGGGAGGAACCCGTTGGGCGGAGGGTTTCTCTCCATCAAGTCCTGTGTCATGGAGGTGGATGGGTCTTCAAATGCACGCGGACTAGCCTCAGTAGTAGTAGCCTCACACTGAATTCTGAGAAACGAGTCCATGTCCAACAGGCTTTCGTGCTAACATCTGGGTTCTTGAAGAAAGAAGCCTTTGGAGAGATGAGTGTTGCTATATAAGGTAAGGGTCTTACACTCACCTCTCAAAGAACAAAACGGTAGGGAAATAGTCTTTCCACTGCCACCTGCAGGGAAAAAGATGGAAGAACTTTCCAACGTTACCAGTGAAGGCACAACTCCTGTGCCATATACCACTGTTTGAGAAAGAGTTGTGTCGAAAGCTTCTCTCAACTCAAATCTTGTTTCAGGAAGATAGAAGCGCTTTCAGGACTTCGTGTGAACGCGTAAGGAAAGTGCCATACGCTGAATTGTGAAGAGACATGTGGGTCGAATGTGACCACCAACTAACAAGTTGTCCCCTAGAGAGGTGTGTGTGTGGAAATCGGAGGAAGTGTAAGGAACGAGCTCTACACTTAATTCTAAAAAGCAATGCTGTGGAGGAGCGGTCCTTCGTCTACCTTCTCCTTTCCGAAGGATCGAGGCGGGCATACGCCAAGTGTGAAAGGAAGCAGAGGAAAGGCCTGATATACCTTCCTCGTGGAACAACTTTGTATGGAGGGCTTCGCTCAATGGACACCATGGGTCACGACGCTAAAAGGGGTTTCCAAATGTATGTGAGTTCGCCAAAGGAAAGCCACAGACTCAACTGCGCGAAACAAGTCTGTGTCAAACCCGACTTCGAGCTTACGACTGGCGTCACGGGGAAAACATAGTCACAACAGGTATGTGTTGAATCCGAAACAGGCGGCGTGCACTTCAGTCTCAGGAAACATCAGTGCAGAGAAACCGTGTTTCTACGAACATCTTCCCTGAAAATGCTTGTCTATTCCAATGTAAGTGCGGCAGCGCAAGGCATGTGCCCCATGCCTGTGCCACAGAAATGGTCAGTGTAGATTGTCTCTCCCAATTCAAATCTTGTTCCGTGAGGAATGTTTTCAAGAGTATGAGAGAGATCAGAGGGGAAAGGTCATGCCTTCAAGTGGGAGAAGGATATCCTGGAAAGCCATACACCTACGTATGAGCGGCATTCTGGCATGAACGTGTGAAGGCATAGAGAATGTGCCGTCACCTGGGACGTTGCTTGACCAACCGCTTGGGAAGAAGTCCTCCCTCAGCTATCCTACAGTTTCAGGAAGATAAAAGTGTTTTCCGTAGTGGGTGTGAAGGCATGAGGGACGTACCCAAGAGTTAGCCGTCCGTCCCGAATGTGTCTCCTGTCGTTCCATGAAGAAGGATGAGTATGGATATGTATGATGTGAGGAAGCATGAGGAGGATTGCCTCCCCATGGTTAACTCTAAGAACAAATCTAGAGGTTTGCCGTCCGTCGACGACCCGCTCTTTCCCTACGGATGGAAGCACCTTGTTACAACGTAGTGCGAAAGGAAAGAGACGGAAAGTACGATACACTACGGTGAGGAACACGTTGTGGGGAGGGTTTCTCTCCACGAAAGTCTTGTGTCATGAAGTTGGAGTGCCATCAAATATACGTGTGCTCGCCTCAGCAGCGCCTTCCACTGGACACAGAGAAACAAGGCCACGTCCAACACGATTTCGTGCTCACCTCTTGGTTCGGGAAGCATGAAGCCTTTGGAGATATAGGTGTAAGTGTCTGACACTAAGCTCTCAAGGAACAAAACGGTAGAGAAATCGCCTTTCCACGACCATCTACAGGGAAGAAGATGGAGGAAAGTCCCGACGTTGAAAGCGAAGGGACAAGTACAGTGCCATATACCACTGCTTGAGAACGAACTTGTGTCGAAAGCTTCTCCCAACTCAGATCTTGTTTCGGGAAGATAGAAGCGTTGTCAGTACTTTGTGTGAAAACACAAGGAAAACACCACACGCTGAATGGTGAAGAAACATGTGGCTCGAATGTGACCACCAACACACTAGGAGTCCCCTAGAGAGGAGTGTGTCTGGAAATGGGAGGAAGCGTAAGGAACGTGCTATACACTTAAGTCTAAGAAACAACGCTGTGGCGGTGCGGTCCTTCGTCTACCTTCTCCTTTCCGAAGGATCGAAGCGGCCTTGCGCCAAGTGTGAAAGGAAGCGGAGGAAAAGCCTGATATACCTTCCTCGTGGAACAACATTTATGGAGGGCTTCTCCCAATGGGCAACATGGGCCATGTTGGGTTTTGCAAATGTATGTGAGTTCGCCAGAGGAAAGCCACAGACTCAACTGCGCGAAACAAGTCTGAGTCAAACCCGACTTCGAGCTTACGACTGGCGTCACGGGGAAATCAGAGTCACAACAGGTATTTGTTGAATCCGAAACAGGCGGCGTGCACTTCAGTCTGAGGAAACAGAGAAACCGTGTTTCTTCTAACATCTTCCCTGAAAATGCGTGTCTATTCCAGTGGAAGTGTGGCAGCGCAAGGCATGTGCCCCAGGCCTGTGCCACAGAAATAGTTAGTGTAGATTGTCTCTCCCGATTCAAATCTTGTTCCGTGAAGAATGTTTCCAAGAGTATGAAAGAGAGCAGACGGGAAATGTCATGCCTTCAAGTGGGAGAAGGAAATCCTGGAAAGCCATACACCGACGTATGCGCGGCATTCTGGTAGGAACGTGTGAAGGCATAAAGAATGTGCCGTGCCCTGTGACGGTGCTTGACCAACCGCTTGTGAGGAAGTCTTCCCTCAGCTATCATATTGTTTCAGGAAGATAAAAGTGTTTTCCCTAGTGGGTGTGAAGGCATGAGGGACGTACCCTAGAGTTAGCCGTCCGTTCCGAATGTGTCTACTGTCGTTCCATGAAGAAGGATGAGTATGGAAATGTATGATGTGAGGAAGCATAAGGAGGATGGCCTACGGGTGTTTAACTCTAAGAACAAATCTAGACGGTTGCCGTCCGTCGACGACCAGCTCTTTCCCTACGGGTGGAAGCACCTTGTTACAACTTAGTGCGAACGCAAAGAGACGGAAAGCGCGATACACTCCGGCGAGGAACACGTTGTGCGGAGGGTTTCTCTCCACGAAAGTCTTGTGTCGTGACGTTGGAAGGGCCTTCAAATGTACGTGAGCTCGCCTCAGCAGCGCCTTCCACTGAACTCAGAGAAACAAGGCCACGTCCAACACGATTTCGGGCTAACCTCTTGGTTCGGGAAGCATGAAGCCGTTGGAGATGTATGTGTAAGCGTCTGACACTCAGCTCTCAAGGAACAAAACGGTAGAGAAATCGCCTTTCCACTACCATCTCCAGGGAAGAAGATGGAGGAAGGTTCCGACGTTAAAAGCGAAGGCACAAGTACTGTGCCATATAACACTGCTTGAGAACGAACTTGTGTCGAAAGCTTCTCCCAACTCAGATCTTGTTTCGGGAAGATCGAAGCGTTGTCAGTACTTTGTGTGAAAACACAAGGAAAATTCCACACGCTGAATGGTGAAGAAACATGTGGCTCGAATGTGACCACCAACACACTAGTAGTCCCCTAGAGAGGTGTGTGTCTGGAAATGGGAGGAAGCGTAAGGAACGTGCTATACACTTAAGTCTAAGAAACAACGCTGTGGCGGTGCGTTCCTTCGACTGCCATCTGCTTTGCTAAGGAACGAAGCGGCTTGAAGCAAAGTGTGAAAGAATCCGGAGGGAAGGAAGAGAGATCTACCTTACTCGCGGAACAAATTCTTATGGAGGGCATTTCTCAACGAACACCATGTGTCACGACGATGGAAGGGTGTTCAAATGTAGGCGCCTTCGCCAAAGGAAAGGCATACACGAATCTCTGCGAAGCAAGTCTCTGTCAAACGCGACTTCGAGCTTCCAACTGGGTTCCCGCGGAATCCCTAGTCACCAAACGTACGTGTTGAATCCTAAACGAAGGGAGTGCTCTTCAGTCTGAAGAAACACCACTCCCGAGAAACCGTGTGTCTACTAACATCTTCCCTGAAAATGGTAGGCTTTTCCCATGAAGTGTGAAATCGCAATGTATGGGCCCCATGCCTGTGCTACAGAAGTCCTTAGTGTCGATAGTCTGTCGCCATTCAAATCCTGTTCCGTGAGAAGTGTTTTCAAGAGTAGGAGTGAGAGCAGATGGAAAAGGACACGGTTTTACGTGTGAGAAGGAAATCCGTCAAGAAAGACATACACGGAAGGATGAGAAGCACTTTAGCATGAAATGGTGCAGGCACCTAGAATGGGCCCTGTGACGGTGCTTGAGAAACCACTTGTGAAGAAGTCTTCCCTCAACTATCATATCGTTTCGGTGAGAGGAAAGTGTTTTCCGTAGTGGGTGTGAAGGCGTAAGGGACATCGGCTCGACGTAGCTCTCCGCTCCGAATTGGCCTACTGTCGTGGCCATGAAGAAAGATGTGCATGGACATGGATAATGTGCGGAAGCGTAAGGAAGATGGCATACGTCTGTTAAACTCTAAGAACAAATCTCGAGGGTTGCCGTCCTTCGACTACCACCTCTTTTCGTAAGGATGGAAGCAGCTTGGGAAACCTAGCGTGAACGAAAAGCGATGGAACGCGCGATCCTCTACAGGGAGGAACCCGTTGGGCGGAGGGTTTCTCTCCATCAAGTCCTGTGTCATGGAGGTGGATGGGTCTTCAAATGCACGTGGACTAGCCTCAGTAGTAGTAGCCTCACACTGAATTCTGAGAAACGAGTCCATGTCCAACAGGCTTTCGTGCTAACATCTGGGTTCTTGAAGAAAGAAGCCTTTGGAGAGATGAGTGTTGCTATATAAGGTAAGGGTCTTACACTCACCTCTCAAAGAACAAAACGGTAGGGAAATAGTCTTTCCACTGCCACCTGCAGGGAAAAAGATGGAAGAACTTTCCAACGTTACCAGTGAAGGCACAACTCCTGTGCCATATACCACTGTTTGAGAAAGAGTTGTGTCGAAAGCTTCTCTCAACTCAAATCTTGTTTCAGGAAGATAGAAGCGCTTTCAGGACTTCGTGTGAACGCGTAAGGAAAGTGCCATACGCTGAATTGTGAAGAGACATGTGGGTCGAATGTGACCACCAACTAACAAGTTGTCCCCTAGAGAGGTGTGTGTGTGGAAATCGGAGGAAGTGTAAGGAACGAGCTCTACACTTAATTCTAAAAAGCAATGCTGTGGAGGAGCGGTCCTTCGTCTACCTTCTCCTTTCCGAAGGATCGAGGCGGGCATACGCCAAGTGTGAAAGGAAGCAGAGGAAAGGCCTGATATACCTTCCTCGTGGAACAACTTTGTATGGAGGGCTTCGCTCAATGGACACCATGGGTCACGACGCTAAAAGGGGTTTCCAAATGTATGTGAGTTCGCCAAAGGAAAGCCACAGACTCAACTGCGCGAAACAAGTCTGTGTCAAACCCGACTTCGAGCTTACGACTGGCGTCACGGGGAAAACATAGTCACAACAGGTATGTGTTGAATCCGAAACAGGCGGCGTGCACTTCAGTCTCAGGAAACATCAGTGCAGAGAAACCGTGTTTCTACGAACATCTTCCCTGAAAATGCTTGTCTATTCCAATGTAAGTGCGGCAGCGCAAGGCATGTGCCCCATGCCTGTGCCACAGAAATGGTCAGTGTAGATTGTCTCTCCCAATTCAAATCTTGTTCCGTGAGGAATGTTTTCAAGAGTATGAGAGAGATCAGAGGGGAAAGGTCATGCCTTCAAGTGGGAGAAGGATATCCTGGAAAGCCATACACCTACGTATGAGCGGCATTCTGGCATGAACGTGTGAAGGCATAGAGAATGTGCCGTCACCTGGGACGTTGCTTGACCAACCGCTTGGGAAGAAGTCCTCCCTCAGCTATCCTACAGTTTCAGGAAGATAAAAGTGTTTTCCGTAGTGGGTGTGAAGGCATGAGGGACGTACCCAAGAGTTAGCCGTCCGTCCCGAATGTGTCTCCTGTCGTTCCATGAAGAAGGATGAGTATGGATATGTATGATGTGAGGAAGCATGAGGAGGATTGCCTCCCCATGGTTAACTCTAAGAACAAATCTAGAGGTTTGCCGTCCGTCGACGACCCGCTCTTTCCCTACGGATGGAAGCACCTTGTTACAACGTAGTGCGAAAGGAAAGAGACGGAAAGTACGATACACTACGGTGAGGAACACGTTGTGGGGAGGGTTTCTCTCCACGAAAGTCTTGTGTCATGAAGTTGGAGTGCCATCAAATATACGTGTGCTCGCCTCAGCAGCGCCTTCCACTGGACACAGAGAAACAAGGCCACGTCCAACACGATTTCGTGCTCACCTCTTGGTTCGGGAAGCATGAAGCCTTTGGAGATATAGGTGTAAGTGTCTGACACTAAGCTCTCAAGGAACAAAACGGTAGAGAAATCGCCTTTCCACGACCATCTACAGGGAAGAAGATGGAGGAAAGTCCCGACGTTGAAAGCGAAGGGACAAGTACAGTGCCATATACCACTGCTTGAGAACGAACTTGTGTCGAAAGCTTCTCCCAACTCAGATCTTGTTTCGGGAAGATAGAAGCGTTGTCAGTACTTTGTGTGAAAACACAAGGAAAACACCACACGCTGAATGGTGAAGAAACATGTGGCTCGAATGTGACCACCAACACACTAGGAGTCCCCTAGAGAGGAGTGTGTCTGGAAATGGGAGGAAGCGTAAGGAACGTGCTATACACTTAAGTCTAAGAAACAACGCTGTGGCGGTGCGGTCCTTCGTCTACCTTCTCCTTTCCGAAGGATCGAAGCGGCCTTGCGCCAAGTGTGAAAGGAAGCGGAGGAAAAGCCTGATATACCTTCCTCGTGGAACAACATTTATGGAGGGCTTCTCCCAATGGGCAACATGGGCCATGTTGGGTTTTGCAAATGTATGTGAGTTCGCCAGAGGAAAGCCACAGACTCAACTGCGCGAAACAAGTCTGAGTCAAACCCGACTTCGAGCTTACGACTGGCGTCACGGGGAAATCAGAGTCACAACAGGTATTTGTTGAATCCGAAACAGGCGGCGTGCACTTCAGTCTGAGGAAACAGAGAAACCGTGTTTCTTCTAACATCTTCCCTGAAAATGCGTGTCTATTCCAGTGGAAGTGTGGCAGCGCAAGGCATGTGCCCCAGGCCTGTGCCACAGAAATAGTTAGTGTAGATTGTCTCTCCCGATTCAAATCTTGTTCCGTGAAGAATGTTTCCAAGAGTATGAAAGAGAGCAGACGGGAAATGTCATGCCTTCAAGTGGGAGAAGGAAATCCTGGGAAAGCCATACACCGACGTATGCGCGGCATTCTGGTAGGAACGTGTGAAGGCATAAAGAATGTGCCGTGCCCTGTGACGGTGCTTGACCAACCGCTTGTGAGGAAGTCTTCCCTCAGCTATCATATTGTTTCAGGAAGATAAAAGTGTTTTCCCTAGTGGGTGTGAAGGCATGAGGGACGTACCCTAGAGTTAGCCGTCCGTTCCGAATGTGTCTACTGTCGTTCCATGAAGAAGGATGAGTATGGAAATGTATGATGTGAGGAAGCATAAGGAGGATGGCCTACGGGTGTTTAACTCTAAGAACAAATCTAGACGGTTGCCGTCCGTCGACGACCAGCTCTTTCCCTACGGGTGGAAGCACCTTGTTACAACTTAGTGCGAACGCAAAGAGACGGAAAGCGCGATACACTCCGGCGAGGAACACGTTGTGCGGAGGGTTTCTCTCCACGAAAGTCTTGTGTCGTGACGTTGGAAGGGCCTTCAAATGTACGTGAGCTCGCCTCAGCAGCGCCTTCCACTGAACTCAGAGAAACAAGGCCACGTCCAACACGATTTCGGGCTAACCTCTTGGTTCGGGAAGCATGAAGCCGTTGGAGATGTATGTGTAAGCGTCTGACACTCAGCTCTCAAGGAACAAAACGGTAGAGAAATCGCCTTTCCACTACCATCTCCAGGGAAGAAGATGGAGGAAGGTTCCGACGTTAAAAGCGAAGGCACAAGTACTGTGCCATATAACACTGCTTGAGAACGAACTTGTGTCGAAAGCTTCTCCCAACTCAGATCTTGTTTCGGGAAGATCGAAGCGTTGTCAGTACTTTGTGTGAAAACACAAGGAAAATTCCACACGCTGAATGGTGAAGAAACATGTGGCTCGAATGTGACCACCAACACACTAGTAGTCCCCTAGAGAGGTGTGTGTCTGGAAATGGGAGGAAGCGTAAGGAACGTGCTATACACTTAAGTCTAAGAAACAACGCTGTGGCGGTGCGTTCCTTCGACTGCCATCTGCTTTGCTAAGGAACGAAGCGGCTTGAAGCAAAGTGTGAAAGAATCCGGAGGGGAAGGAAGAGAGATCTACCTTACTCGCGGAACAAATTCTTATGGAGGGCATTTCTCAACGAACACCATGTGTCACGACGATGGAAGGGTGTTCAAATGTAGGCGCCTTCGCCAAAGGAAAGGCATACACGAATCTCTGCGAAGCAAGTCTCTGTCAAACGCGACTTCGAGCTTCCAACTGGGTTCCCGCGGAATCCCTAGTCACCAAACGTACGTGTTGAATCCTAAACGAAGGGAGTGCTCTTCAGTCTGAAGAAACACCACTCCCGAGAAACCGTGTGTCTACTAACATCTTCCCTGAAAATGGTAGGCTTTTCCCATGGAAGTGTGAAATCGCAATGTATGGGCCCCATGCCTGTGCTACAGAAGTCCTTAGTGTCGATAGTCTGTCGCCATTCAAATCCTGTTCCGTGAGAAGTGTTTTCAAGAGTAGGAGTGAGAGCAGATGGAAAAGGACACGGTTTTACGTGTGAGAAGGAAATCCGTCAAGAAAGACATACACGGAAGGATGAGAAGCACTTTAGCATGAAATGGTGCAGGCACCTAGAATGGGCCCTGTGACGGTGCTTGAGAAACCACTTGTGAAGAAGTCTTCCCTCAACTATCATATCGTTTCGGTGAGAGGAAAGTGTTTTCCGTAGTGGGTGTGAAGGCGTAAGGGACATCGGCTCGACGTAGCTCTCCGCTCCGAATTGGCCTACTGTCGTGGCCATGAAGAAAGATGTGCATGGACATGGATAATGTGCGGAAGCGTAAGGAAGATGGCATACGTCTGTTAAACTCTAAGAACAAATCTCGAGGGTTGCCGTCCTTCGACTACCACCTCTTTTCGTAAGGATGGAAGCAGCTTGGAAACCTAGCGTGAACGAAAAGCGATGGAACGCGCGATCCTCTACAGGGAGGAACCCGTTGGGCGGAGGGTTTCTCTCCATCAAGTCCTGTGTCATGGAGGTGGATGGGTCTTCAAATGCACGCGGACTAGCCTCAGTAGTAGTAGCCTCACACTGAATTCTGAGAAACGAGTCCATGTCCAACAGGCTTTCGTGCTAACATCTGGGTTCTTGAAGAAAGAAGCCTTTGGAGAGATGAGTGTTGCTATATAAGGTAAGGGTCTTACACTCACCTCTCAAAGAACAAAACGGTAGGGAAATAGTCTTTCCACTGCCACCTGCAGGGAAAAAGATGGAAGAACTTTCCAACGTTACCAGTGAAGGCACAACTCCTGTGCCATATACCACTGTTTGAGAAAGAGTTGTGTCGAAAGCTTCTCTCAACTCAAATCTTGTTTCAGGAAGATAGAAGCGCTTTCAGGACTTCGTGTGAACGCGTAAGGAAAGTGCCATACGCTGAATTGTGAAGAGACATGTGGGTCGAATGTGACCACCAACTAACAAGTTGTCCCCTAGAGAGGTGTGTGTGTGGAAATCGGAGGAAGTGTAAGGAACGAGCTCTACACTTAATTCTAAAAAGCAATGCTGTGGAGGAGCGGTCCTTCGTCTACCTTCTCCTTTCCGAAGGATCGAGGCGGGCATACGCCAAGTGTGAAAGGAAGCAGAGGAAAGGCCTGATATACCTTCCTCGTGGAACAACTTTGTATGGAGGGCTTCGCTCAATGGACACCATGGGTCACGACGCTAAAAGGGGTTTCCAAATGTATGTGAGTTCGCCAAAGGAAAGCCACAGACTCAACTGCGCGAAACAAGTCTGTGTCAAACCCGACTTCGAGCTTACGACTGGCGTCACGGGAAAACATAGTCACAACAGGTATGTGTTGAATCCGAAACAGGCGGCGTGCACTTCAGTCTCAGGAAACATCAGTGCAGAGAAACCGTGTTTCTACGAACATCTTCCCTGAAAATGCTTGTCTATTCCAATGTAAGTGCGGCAGCGCAAGGCATGTGCCCCATGCCTGTGCCACAGAAATGGTCAGTGTAGATTGTCTCTCCCAATTCAAATCTTGTTCCGTGAGGAATGTTTTCAAGAGTATGAGAGAGATCAGAGGGGAAAGGTCATGCCTTCAAGTGGGAGAAGGGATATCCTGGAAAGCCATACACCTACGTATGAGCGGCATTCTGGCATGAACGTGTGAAGGCATAGAGAATGTGCCGTCACCTGGGACGTTGCTTGACCAACCGCTTGGGAAGAAGTCCTCCCTCAGCTATCCTACAGTTTCAGGAAGATAAAAGTGGTTTTCCGTAGTGGGTGTGAAGGCATGAGGGACGTACCCAAGAGTTAGCCGTCCGTCCCGAATGTGTCTCCTGTCGTTCCATGAAGAAGGATGAGTATGGATATGTATGATGTGAGGAAGCATGAGGAGGATTGCCTCCCCATGGTTAACTCTAAGAACAAATCTAGAGGTTTGCCGTCCGTCGACGACCCGCTCTTTCCCTACGGATGGAAGCACCTTGTTACAACGTAGTGCGAAAGGAAGAAGACGGAAAGTACGATACACTACGGTGAGGAACACGTTGTGGGGAGGGTTTCTCTCCACGAAAGTCTTGTGTCATGAAGTTGGAGTGCCATCAAATATACGTGTGCTCGCCTCAGCAGCGCCTTCCACTGGACACAGAGAAACAAGGCCACGTCCAACACGATTTCGTGCTCACCTCTTGGTTCGGGAAGCATGAAGCCTTTGGAGATATAGGTGTAAGTGTCTGACACTAAGCTCTCAAGGAACAAAACGGTAGAAGAATCGCCTTTCCACGACCATCTACAGGGAAGAAGATGGAGGAAAGTCCCGACGTTGAAAGCGAAGGGACAAGTACAGTGCCATATACCACTGCTTGAGAAGAACTTGTGTCGAAAGCTTCTCCCAACTCAGATCTTGTTTCGGGAAGATAGAAGCGTTGTCAGTACTTTGTGTGAAAACACAAGGAAAACACCACACGCTGAATGGTGAAGAAACATGTGGCTCGAATGTGACCACCAACACACTAGGAGTCCCCTAGAGAGGAGTGTGTCTGGAAATGGGAGGAAGCGTAAGGAACGTGCTATACACTTAAGTCTAAGAAACAACGCTGTGGCGGTGCGGTCCTTCGTCTACCTTCTCCTTTCCGAAGGATCGAAGCGGCCTTGCGCCAAGTGTGAAAGGAAGCGGAGGAAAAGCCCTGATATACCTTCCTCGTGGAACAACATTTATGGAGGGCTTCTCCCAAGGGGCAACATGGGCCATGTTGGGTTTTCAAATGTATGTGAGTTCGCCAGAGGAAAGCCACAGACTCAACTGCGCGAAACAAGTCTGAGTCAAACCCGACTTCGAGCTTACGACTGGCGTCACGGGGAAATCAGAGTCACAACAGGTATTTGTTGAATCCGAAACAGGCGGCGTGCACTTCAGTCTGAGGAAACAGAGAAACCGTGTTTCTTCTAACATCTTCCCTGAAAATGCGTGTCTATTCCAGTGGAAGTGTGGCAGCGCAAGGCATGTGCCCCAGGCCTGTGCCACAGAAATAGTTAGTGTAGATTGTCTCTCCCGATTCAAATCTTGTTCCGTGAAGAATGTTTCCAAGAGTATGAAAGAGAGCAGACGGGAAATGTCATGCCTTCAAGTGGGAGAAGGAAATCCTGGAAAGCCATACACCGACGTATGCGCGGCATTCTGGTAGGAACGTGTGAAGGCATAAAGAATGTGCCGTGCCCTGTGACGGTGCTTGACCAACCGCTTGTGAGGAAGTCTTCCCTCAGCTATCATATTGTTTCAGGAAGATAAAAGTGTTTTCCCTAGTGGGTGTGAAGGCATGAGGGACGTACCCTAGAGTTAGCCGTCCGTTCCGAATGTGTCTACTGTCGTTCCATGAAGAAGGATGAGTATGGAAATGTATGATGTGAGGAAGCATAAGGAGGATGGCCTACGGGTGTTTAACTCTAAGAACAAATCTAGACGGTTGCCGTCCGTCGACGACCAGCTCTTTCCCTACGGGTGGAAGCACCTTGTTACAACTTAGTGCGAACGCAAAGAGACGGAAAGCGCGATACACTCCGGCGAGGAACACGTTGTGCGGAGGGTTTCTCTCCACGAAAGTCTTGTGTCGTGACGTTGGAAGGGCCTTCAAATGTACGTGAGCTCGCCTCAGCAGCGCCTTCCACTGAACTCAGAGAAACAAGGCCACGTCCAACACGATTTCGGGCTAACCTCTTGGTTCGGGAAGCATGAAGCCGTTGGAGATGTATGTGTAAGCGTCTGACACTCAGCTCTCAAGGAACAAAACGGTAGAGAAATCGCCTTTCCACTACCATCTCCAGGGAAGAAGATGGAGGAAGGTTCCGACGTTAAAAGCGAAGGCACAAGTACTGTGCCATATAACACTGCTTGAGAACGAACTTGTGTCGAAAGCTTCTCCCAACTCAGATCTTGTTTCGGGAAGATCGAAGCGTTGTCAGTACTTTGTGTGAAAACACAAGGAAAATTCCACACGCTGAATGGTGAAGAAACATGTGGCTCGAATGTGACCACCAACACACTAGTAGTCCCCTAGAGAGGTGTGTGTCTGGAAATGGGAGGAAGCGTAAGGAACGTGCTATACACTTAAGTCTAAGAAACAACGCTGTGGCGGTGCGTTCCTTCGACTGCCATCTGCTTTGCTAAGGAACGAAGCGGCTTGAAGCAAAGTGTGAAAGAATCCGGAGGGGAAGGAAGAGAGATCTACCTTACTCGCGGAACAAATTCTTATGGAGGGCATTTCTCAACGAACACCATGTGTCACGACGATGGAAGGGTGTTCAAATGTAGGCGCCTTCGCCAAAGGAAAGGCATACACGAATCTCTGCGAAGCAAGTCTCTGTCAAACGCGACTTCGAGCTTCCAACTGGGTTCCCGCGGAATCCCTAGTCACCAAACGTACGTGTTGAATCCTAAACGAAGGGAGTGCTCTTCAGTCTGAAGAAACACCACTCCCGAGAAACCGTGTGTCTACTAACATCTTCCCTGAAAATGGTAGGCTTTTCCCATGGAAGTGTGAAATCGCAATGTATGGGCCCCATGCCTGTGCTACAGAAGTCCTTAGTGTCGATAGTCTGTCGCCATTCAAATCCTGTTCCGTGAGAAGTGTTTTCAAGAGTAGGAGTGAGAGCAGATGGAAAAGGACACGGTTTTACGTGTGAGAAGGAAATCCGTCAAGAAAGACATACACGGAAGGATGAGAAGCACTTTAGCATGAAATGGTGCAGGCACCTAGAATGGGCCCTGTGACGGTGCTTGAGAAACCACTTGTGAAGAAGTCTTCCCTCAACTATCATATCGTTTCGGTGAGAGGAAAGTGTTTTCCGTAGTGGGTGTGAAGGCGTAAGGGACATCGGCTCGACGTAGCTCTCCGCTCCGAATTGGCCTACTGTCGTGGCCATGAAGAAAGATGTGCATGGACATGGATAATGTGCGGAAGCGTAAGGAAGATGGCATACGTCTGTTAAACTCTAAGAACAAATCTCGAGGGTTGCCGTCCTTCGACTACCACCTCTTTTCGTAAGGATGGAAGCAGCTTGGGAAACCTAGCGTGAACGAAAAGCGATGGAACGCGCGATCCTCTACAGGGAGGAACCCGTTGGGCGGAGGGTTTCTCTCCATCAAGTCCTGTGTCATGGAGGTGGATGGGTCTTCAAATGCACGCGGACTAGCCTCAGTAGTAGTAGCCTCACACTGAATTCTGAGAAACGAGTCCATGTCCAACAGGCTTTCGTGCTAACATCTGGGTTCTTGAAGAAAGAAGCCTTTGGAGAGATGAGTGTTGCTATATAAGGTAAGGGTCTTACACTCACCTCTCAAAGAACAAAACGGTAGGGAAATAGTCTTTCCACTGCCACCTGCAGGGAAAAAGATGGAAGAACTTTCCAACGTTACCAGTGAAGGCACAACTCCTGTGCCATATACCACTGTTTGAGAAAGAGTTGTGTCGAAAGCTTCTCTCAACTCAAATCTTGTTTCAGGAAGATAGAAGCGCTTTCAGGACTTCGTGTGAACGCGTAAGGAAAGTGCCATACGCTGAATTGTGAAGAGACATGTGGGTCGAATGTGACCACCAACTAACAAGTTGTCCCCTAGAGAGGTGTGTGTGTGGAAATCGGAGGAAGTGTAAGGAACGAGCTCTACACTTAATTCTAAAAAGCAATGCTGTGGAGGAGCGGTCCTTCGTCTACCTTCTCCTTTCCGAAGGATCGAGGCGGGCATACGCCAAGTGTGAAAGGAAGCAGAGGAAAGGCCTGATATACCTTCCTCGTGGAACAACTTTGTATGGAGGGCTTCGCTCAATGGACACCATGGGTCACGACGCTAAAAGGGGTTTCCAAATGTATGTGAGTTCGCCAAAGGAAAGCCACAGACTCAACTGCGCGAAACAAGTCTGTGTCAAACCCGACTTCGAGCTTACGACTGGCGTCACGGGGAAAACATAGTCACAACAGGTATGTGTTGAATCCGAAACAGGCGGCGTGCACTTCAGTCTCAGGAAACATCAGTGCAGAGAAACCGTGTTTCTACGAACATCTTCCCTGAAAATGCTTGTCTATTCCAATGTAAGTGCGGCAGCGCAAGGCATGTGCCCCATGCCTGTGCCACAGAAATGGTCAGTGTAGATTGTCTCTCCCAATTCAAATCTTGTTCCGTGAGGAATGTTTTCAAGAGTATGAGAGAGATCAGAGGGGAAAGGTCATGCCTTCAAGTGGGAGAAGGATATCCTGGAAAGCCATACACCTACGTATGAGCGGCATTCTGGCATGAACGTGTGAAGGCATAGAGAATGTGCCGTCACCTGGGACGTTGCTTGACCAACCGCTTGGGAAGAAGTCCTCCCTCAGCTATCCTACAGTTTCAGGAAGATAAAAGTGTTTTCCGTAGTGGGTGTGAAGGCATGAGGGACGTACCCAAGAGTTAGCCGTCCGTCCCGAATGTGTCTCCTGTCGTTCCATGAAGAAGGATGAGTATGGATATGTATGATGTGAGGAAGCATGAGGAGGATTGCCTCCCCATGGTTAACTCTAAGAACAAATCTAGAGGTTTGCCGTCCGTCGACGACCCGCTCTTTCCCTACGGATGGAAGCACCTTGTTACAACGTAGTGCGAAAGGAAAGAGACGGAAAGTACGATACACTACGGTGAGGAACACGTTGTGGGGAGGGTTTCTCTCCACGAAAGTCTTGTGTCATGAAGTTGGAGTGCCATCAAATATACGTGTGCTCGCCTCAGCAGCGCCTTCCACTGGACACAGAGAAACAAGGCCACGTCCAACACGATTTCGTGCTCACCTCTTGGTTCGGGAAGCATGAAGCCTTTGGAGATATAGGTGTAAGTGTCTGACACTAAGCTCTCAAGGAACAAAACGGTAGAGAAATCGCCTTTCCACGACCATCTACAGGGAAGAAGATGGAGGAAAGTCCCGACGTTGAAAGCGAAGGGACAAGTACAGTGCCATATACCACTGCTTGAGAACGAACTTGTGTCGAAAGCTTCTCCCAACTCAGATCTTGTTTCGGGAAGATAGAAGCGTTGTCAGTACTTTGTGTGAAAACACAAGGAAAACACCACACGCTGAATGGTGAAGAAACATGTGGCTCGAATGTGACCACCAACACACTAGGAGTCCCCTAGAGAGGAGTGTGTCTGGAAATGGGAGGAAGCGTAAGGAACGTGCTATACACTTAAGTCTAAGAAACAACGCTGTGGCGGTGCGGTCCTTCGTCTACCTTCTCCTTTCCGAAGGATCGAAGCGGCCTTGCGCCAAGTGTGAAAGGAAGCGGAGGAAAAGCCTGATATACCTTCCTCGTGGAACAACATTTATGGAGGGCTTCTCCCAATGGGCAACATGGGCCATGTTGGGTTTTGCAAATGTATGTGAGTTCGCCAGAGGAAAGCCACAGACTCAACTGCGCGAAACAAGTCTGAGTCAAACCCGACTTCGAGCTTACGACTGGCGTCACGGGGAAATCAGAGTCACAACAGGTATTTGTTGAATCCGAAACAGGCGGCGTGCACTTCAGTCTGAGGAAACAGAGAAACCGTGTTTCTTCTAACATCTTCCCTGAAAATGCGTGTCTATTCCAGTGGAAGTGTGGCAGCGCAAGGCATGTGCCCCAGGCCTGTGCCACAGAAATAGTTAGTGTAGATTGTCTCTCCCGATTCAAATCTTGTTCCGTGAAGAATGTTTCCAAGAGTATGAAAGAGAGCAGACGGGAAATGTCATGCCTTCAAGTGGGAGAAGGAAATCCTGGAAAGCCATACACCGACGTATGCGCGGCATTCTGGTAGGAACGTGTGAAGGCATAAAGAATGTGCCGTGCCCTGTGACGGTGCTTGACCAACCGCTTGTGAGGAAGTCTTCCCTCAGCTATCATATTGTTTCAGGAAGATAAAAGTGTTTTCCCTAGTGGGTGTGAAGGCATGAGGGACGTACCCTAGAGTTAGCCGTCCGTTCCGAATGTGTCTACTGTCGTTCCATGAAGAAGGATGAGTATGGAAATGTATGATGTGAGGAAGCATAAGGAGGATGGCCTACGGGTGTTTAACTCTAAGAACAAATCTAGACGGTTGCCGTCCGTCGACGACCAGCTCTTTCCCTACGGGTGGAAGCACCTTGTTACAACTTAGTGCGAACGCAAAGAGACGGAAAGCGCGATACACTCCGGCGAGGAACACGTTGTGCGGAGGGTTTCTCTCCACGAAAGTCTTGTGTCGTGACGTTGGAAGGGCCTTCAAATGTACGTGAGCTCGCCTCAGCAGCGCCTTCCACTGAACTCAGAGAAACAAGGCCACGTCCAACACGATTTCGGGCTAACCTCTTGGTTCGGGAAGCATGAAGCCGTTGGAGATGTATGTGTAAGCGTCTGACACTCAGCTCTCAAGGAACAAAACGGTAGAGAAATCGCCTTTCCACTACCATCTCCAGGGAAGAAGATGGAGGAAGGTTCCGACGTTAAAAGCGAAGGCACAAGTACTGTGCCATATAACACTGCTTGAGAACGAACTTGTGTCGAAAGCTTCTCCCAACTCAGATCTTGTTTCGGGAAGATCGAAGCGTTGTCAGTACTTTGTGTGAAAACACAAGGAAAATTCCACACGCTGAATGGTGAAGAAACATGTGGCTCGAATGTGACCACCAACACACTAGTAGTCCCCTAGAGAGGTGTGTGTCTGGAAATGGGAGGAAGCGTAAGGAACGTGCTATACACTTAAGTCTAAGAAACAACGCTGTGGCGGTGCGTTCCTTCGACTGCCATCTGCTTTGCTAAGGAACGAAGCGGCTTGAAGCAAAGTGTGAAAGAATCCGGAGGGGAAGGAAGAGAGATCTACCTTACTCGCGGAACAAATTCTTATGGAGGGCATTTCTCAACGAACACCATGTGTCACGACGATGGAAGGGTGTTCAAATGTAGGCGCCTTCGCCAAAGGAAAGGCATACACGAATCTCTGCGAAGCAAGTCTCTGTCAAACGCGACTTCGAGCTTCCAACTGGGTTCCCGCGGAATCCCTAGTCACCAAACGTACGTGTTGAATCCTAAACGAAGGGAGTGCTCTTCAGTCTGAAGAAACACCACTCCCGAGAAACCGTGTGTCTACTAACATCTTCCCTGAAAATGGTAGGCTTTTCCCATGGAAGTGTGAAATCGCAATGTATGGGCCCCATGCCTGTGCTACAGAAGTCCTTAGTGTCGATAGTCTGTCGCCATTCAAATCCTGTTCCGTGAGAAGTGTTTTCAAGAGTAGGAGTGAGAGCAGATGGAAAAGGACACGGTTTTACGTGTGAGAAGGAAATCCGTCAAGAAAGACATACACGGAAGGATGAGAAGCACTTTAGCATGAAATGGTGCAGGCACCTAGAATGGGCCCTGTGACGGTGCTTGAGAAACCACTTGTGAAGAAGTCTTCCCTCAACTATCATATCGTTTCGGTGAGAGGAAAGTGTTTTCCGTAGTGGGTGTGAAGGCGTAAGGGACATCGGCTCGACGTAGCTCTCCGCTCCGAATTGGCCTACTGTCGTGGCCATGAAGAAAGATGTGCATGGACATGGATAATGTGCGGAAGCGTAAGGAAGATGGCATACGTCTGTTAAACTCTAAGAACAAATCTCGAGGGTTGCCGTCCTTCGACTACCACCTCTTTTCGTAAGGATGGAAGCAGCTTGGGAAACCTAGCGTGAACGAAAAGCGATGGAACGCGCGATCCTCTACAGGGAGGAACCCGTTGGGCGGAGGGTTTCTCTCCATCAAGTCCTGTGTCATGGAGGTGGATGGGTCTTCAAATGCACGTGGACTAGCCTCAGTAGTAGTAGCCTCACACTGAATTCTGAGAAACGAGTCCATGTCCAACAGGCTTTCGTGCTAACATCTGGGTTCTTGAAGAAAGAAGCCTTTGGAGAGATGAGTGTTGCTATATAAGGTAAGGGTCTTACACTCACCTCTCAAAGAACAAAACGGTAGGGAAATAGTCTTTCCACTGCCACCTGCAGGGAAAAAGATGGAAGAACTTTCCAACGTTACCAGTGAAGGCACAACTCCTGTGCCATATACCACTGTTTGAGAAAGAGTTGTGTCGAAAGCTTCTCTCAACTCAAATCTTGTTTCAGGAAGATAGAAGCGCTTTCAGGACTTCGTGTGAACGCGTAAGGAAAGTGCCATACGCTGAATTGTGAAGAGACATGTGGGTCGAATGTGACCACCAACTAACAAGTTGTCCCCTAGAGAGGTGTGTGTGTGGAAATCGGAGGAAGTGTAAGGAACGAGCTCTACACTTAATTCTAAAAAGCAATGCTGTGGAGGAGCGGTCCTTCGTCTACCTTCTCCTTTCCGAAGGATCGAGGCGGGCATACGCCAAGTGTGAAAGGAAGCAGAGGAAAGGCCTGATATACCTTCCTCGTGGAACAACTTTGTATGGAGGGCTTCGCTCAATGGACACCATGGGTCACGACGCTAAAAGGGGTTTCCAAATGTATGTGAGTTCGCCAAAGGAAAGCCACAGACTCAACTGCGCGAAACAAGTCTGTGTCAAACCCGACTTCGAGCTTACGACTGGCGTCACGGGGAAAACATAGTCACAACAGGTATGTGTTGAATCCGAAACAGGCGGCGTGCACTTCAGTCTCAGGAAACATCAGTGCAGAGAAACCGTGTTTCTACGAACATCTTCCCTGAAAATGCTTGTCTATTCCAATGTAAGTGCGGCAGCGCAAGGCATGTGCCCCATGCCTGTGCCACAGAAATGGTCAGTGTAGATTGTCTCTCCCAATTCAAATCTTGTTCCGTGAGGAATGTTTTCAAGAGTATGAGAGAGATCAGAGGGGAAAGGTCATGCCTTCAAGTGGGAGAAGGATATCCTGGAAAGCCATACACCTACGTATGAGCGGCATTCTGGCATGAACGTGTGAAGGCATAGAGAATGTGCCGTCACCTGGGACGTTGCTTGACCAACCGCTTGGGAAGAAGTCCTCCCTCAGCTATCCTACAGTTTCAGGAAGATAAAAGTGTTTTCCGTAGTGGGTGTGAAGGCATGAGGGACGTACCCAAGAGTTAGCCGTCCGTCCCGAATGTGTCTCCTGTCGTTCCATGAAGAAGGATGAGTATGGATATGTATGATGTGAGGAAGCATGAGGAGGATTGCCTCCCCATGGTTAACTCTAAGAACAAATCTAGAGGTTTGCCGTCCGTCGACGACCCGCTCTTTCCCTACGGATGGAAGCACCTTGTTACAACGTAGTGCGAAAGGAAAGAGACGGAAAGTACGATACACTACGGTGAGGAACACGTTGTGGGGAGGGTTTCTCTCCACGAAAGTCTTGTGTCATGAAGTTGGAGTGCCATCAAATATACGTGTGCTCGCCTCAGCAGCGCCTTCCACTGGACACAGAGAAACAAGGCCACGTCCAACACGATTTCGTGCTCACCTCTTGGTTCGGGAAGCATGAAGCCTTTGGAGATATAGGTGTAAGTGTCTGACACTAAGCTCTCAAGGAACAAAACGGTAGAGAAATCGCCTTTCCACGACCATCTACAGGGAAGAAGATGGAGGAAAGTCCCGACGTTGAAAGCGAAGGGACAAGTACAGTGCCATATACCACTGCTTGAGAACGAACTTGTGTCGAAAGCTTCTCCCAACTCAGATCTTGTTTCGGGAAGATAGAAGCGTTGTCAGTACTTTGTGTGAAAACACAAGGAAAACACCACACGCTGAATGGTGAAGAAACATGTGGCTCGAATGTGACCACCAACACACTAGGAGTCCCCTAGAGAGGAGTGTGTCTGGAAATGGGAGGAAGCGTAAGGAACGTGCTATACACTTAAGTCTAAGAAACAACGCTGTGGCGGTGCGGTCCTTCGTCTACCTTCTCCTTTCCGAAGGATCGAAGCGGCCTTGCGCCAAGTGTGAAAGGAAGCGGAGGAAAAGCCTGATATACCTTCCTCGTGGAACAACATTTATGGAGGGCTTCTCCCAATGGGCAACATGGGCCATGTTGGGTTTTGCAAATGTATGTGAGTTCGCCAGAGGAAAGCCACAGACTCAACTGCGCGAAACAAGTCTGAGTCAAACCCGACTTCGAGCTTACGACTGGCGTCACGGGGAAATCAGAGTCACAACAGGTATTTGTTGAATCCGAAACAGGCGGCGTGCACTTCAGTCTGAGGAAACAGAGAAACCGTGTTTCTTCTAACATCTTCCCTGAAAATGCGTGTCTATTCCAGTGGAAGTGTGGCAGCGCAAGGCATGTGCCCCAGGCCTGTGCCACAGAAATAGTTAGTGTAGATTGTCTCTCCCGATTCAAATCTTGTTCCGTGAAGAATGTTTCCAAGAGTATGAAAGAGAGCAGACGGGAAATGTCATGCCTTCAAGTGGGAGAAGGAAATCCTGGAAAGCCATACACCGACGTATGCGCGGCATTCTGGTAGGAACGTGTGAAGGCATAAAGAATGTGCCGTGCCCTGTGACGGTGCTTGACCAACCGCTTGTGAGGAAGTCTTCCCTCAGCTATCATATTGTTTCAGGAAGATAAAAGTGTTTTCCCTAGTGGGTGTGAAGGCATGAGGGACGTACCCTAGAGTTAGCCGTCCGTTCCGAATGTGTCTACTGTCGTTCCATGAAGAAGGATGAGTATGGAAATGTATGATGTGAGGAAGCATAAGGAGGATGGCCTACGGGTGTTTAACTCTAAGAACAAATCTAGACGGTTGCCGTCCGTCGACGACGAGCTCTTTCCCTACGGGTGGAAGCACCTTGTTACAACTTAGTGCGAACGCAAAGAGACGGAAAGCGCGATACACTCCGGCGAGGAACACGTTGTGCGGAGGGTTTCTCTCCACGAAAGTCTTGTGTCGTGACGTTGGAAGGGCCTTCAAATGTACGTGAGCTCGCCTCAGCAGCGCCTTCCACTGAACTCAGAGAAACAAGGCCACGTCCAACACGATTTCGGGCTAACCTCTTGGTTCGGGAAGCATGAAGCCGTTGGAGATGTATGTGTAAGCGTCTGACACTCAGCTCTCAAGGAACAAAACGGTAGAGAAATCGCCTTTCCACTACCATCTCCAGGGAAGAAGATGGAGGAAGGTTCCGACGTTAAAAGCGAAGGCACAAGTACTGTGCCATATAACACTGCTTGAGAACGAACTTGTGTCGAAAGCTTCTCCCAACTCAGATCTTGTTTCGGGAAGATCGAAGCGTTGTCAGTACTTTGTGTGAAAACACAAGGAAAATTCCACACGCTGAATGGTGAAGAAACATGTGGCTCGAATGTGACCACCAACACACTAGTAGTCCCCTAGAGAGGTGTGTGTCTGGAAATGGGAGGAAGCGTAAGGAACGTGCTATACACTTAAGTCTAAGAAACAACGCTGTGGCGGTGCGTTCCTTCGACTGCCATCTGCTTTGCTAAGGAACGAAGCGGCTTGAAGCAAAGTGTGAAAGAATCCGGAGGGGAAGGAAGAGAGATCTACCTTACTCGCGGAACAAATTCTTATGGAGGGCATTTCTCAACGAACACCATGTGTCACGACGATGGAAGGGTGTTCAAATGTAGGCGCCTTCGCCAAAGGAAAGGCATACACGAATCTCTGCGAAGCAAGTCTCTGTCAAACGCGACTTCGAGCTTCCAACTGGGTTCCCGCGGAATCCCTAGTCACCAAACGTACGTGTTGAATCCTAAACGAAGGGAGTGCTCTTCAGTCTGAAGAAACACCACTCCCGAGAAACCGTGTGTCTACTAACATCTTCCCTGAAAATGGTAGGCTTTTCCCATGGAAGTGTGAAATCGCAATGTATGGGCCCCATGCCTGTGCTACAGAAGTCCTTAGTGTCGATAGTCTGTCGCCATTCAAATCCTGTTCCGTGAGAAGTGTTTTCAAGAGTAGGAGTGAGAGCAGATGGAAAAGGACACGGTTTTACGTGTGAGAAGGAAATCCGTCAAGAAAGACATACACGGAAGGATGAGAAGCACTTTAGCATGAAATGGTGCAGGCACCTAGAATGGGCCCTGTGACGGTGCTTGAGAAACCACTTGTGAAGAAGTCTTCCCTCAACTATCATATCGTTTCGGTGAGAGGAAAGTGTTTTCCGTAGTGGGTGTGAAGGCGTAAGGGACATCGGCTCGACGTAGCTCTCCGCTCCGAATTGGCCTACTGTCGTGGCCATGAAGAAAGATGTGCATGGACATGGATAATGTGCGGAAGCGTAAGGAAGATGGCATACGTCTGTTAAACTCTAAGAACAAATCTCGAGGGTTGCCGTCCTTCGACTACCACCTCTTTTCGTAAGGATGGAAGCAGCTTGGGAAACCTAGCGTGAACGAAAAGCGATGGAACGCGCGATCCTCTACAGGGAGGAACCCGTTGGGCGGAGGGTTTCTCTCCATCAAGTCCTGTGTCATGGAGGTGGATGGGTCTTCAAATGCACGTGGACTAGCCTCAGTAGTAGTAGCCTCACACTGAATTCTGAGAAACGAGTCCATGTCCAACAGGCTTTCGTGCTAACATCTGGGTTCTTGAAGAAAGAAGCCTTTGGAGAGATGAGTGTTGCTATATAAGGTAAGGGTCTTACACTCACCTCTCAAAGAACAAAACGGTAGGGAAATAGTCTTTCCACTGCCACCTGCAGGGAAAAAGATGGAAGAACTTTCCAACGTTACCAGTGAAGGCACAACTCCTGTGCCATATACCACTGTTTGAGAAAGAGTTGTGTCGAAAGCTTCTCTCAACTCAAATCTTGTTTCAGGAAGATAGAAGCGCTTTCAGGACTTCGTGTGAACGCGTAAGGAAAGTGCCATACGCTGAATTGTGAAGAGACATGTGGGTCGAATGTGACCACCAACTAACAAGTTGTCCCCTAGAGAGGTGTGTGTGTGGAAATCGGAGGAAGTGTAAGGAACGAGCTCTACACTTAATTCTAAAAAGCAATGCTGTGGAGGAGCGGTCCTTCGTCTACCTTCTCCTTTCCGAAGGATCGAGGCGGGCATACGCCAAGTGTGAAAGGAAGCAGAGGAAAGGCCTGATATACCTTCCTCGTGGAACAACTTTGTATGGAGGGCTTCGCTCAATGGACACCATGGGTCACGACGCTAAAAGGGGTTTCCAAATGTATGTGAGTTCGCCAAAGGAAAGCCACAGACTCAACTGCGCGAAACAAGTCTGTGTCAAACCCGACTTCGAGCTTACGACTGGCGTCACGGGGAAAACATAGTCACAACAGGTATGTGTTGAATCCGAAACAGGCGGCGTGCACTTCAGTCTCAGGAAACATCAGTGCAGAGAAACCGTGTTTCTACGAACATCTTCCCTGAAAATGCTTGTCTATTCCAATGTAAGTGCGGCAGCGCAAGGCATGTGCCCCATGCCTGTGCCACAGAAATGGTCAGTGTAGATTGTCTCTCCCAATTCAAATCTTGTTCCGTGAGGAATGTTTTCAAGAGTATGAGAGAGATCAGAGGGGAAAGGTCA
Organism: Eumetopias jubatus; assembly: GCF_037043125.1. Lineage (NCBI taxonomy): Eukaryota > Metazoa > Chordata > Mammalia > Carnivora > Otariidae > Eumetopias > Eumetopias jubatus. The sequence goes on along the minus strand of NW_028275044.1, from coordinate 18,723 downwards.
TGCCTTCAAGTGGGAGAAGGATATCCTGGAAAGCCATACACCTACGTATGAGCGGCATTCTGGCATGAACGTGTGAAGGCATAGAGAATGTGCCGTCACCTGGGACGTTGCTTGACCAACCGCTTGGGAAGAAGTCCTCCCTCAGCTATCCTACAGTTTCAGGAAGATAAAAGTGTTTTCCGTAGTGGGTGTGAAGGCATGAGGGACGTACCCAAGAGTTAGCCGTCCGTCCCGAATGTGTCTCCTGTCGTTCCATGAAGAAGGATGAGTATGGATATGTATGATGTGAGGAAGCATGAGGAGGATTGCCTCCCCATGGTTAACTCTAAGAACAAATCTAGAGGTTTGCCGTCCGTCGACGACCCGCTCTTTCCCTACGGATGGAAGCACCTTGTTACAACGTAGTGCGAAAGGAAAGAGACGGAAAGTACGATACACTACGGTGAGGAACACGTTGTGGGGAGGGTTTCTCTCCACGAAAGTCTTGTGTCATGAAGTTGGAGTGCCATCAAATATACGTGTGCTCGCCTCAGCAGCGCCTTCCACTGGACACAGAGAAACAAGGCCACGTCCAACACGATTTCGTGCTCACCTCTTGGTTCGGGAAGCATGAAGCCTTTGGAGATATAGGTGTAAGTGTCTGACACTAAGCTCTCAAGGAACAAAACGGTAGAGAAATCGCCTTTCCACGACCATCTACAGGGAAGAAGATGGAGGAAAGTCCCGACGTTGAAAGCGAAGGGACAAGTACAGTGCCATATACCACTGCTTGAGAACGAACTTGTGTCGAAAGCTTCTCCCAACTCAGATCTTGTTTCGGGAAGATAGAAGCGTTGTCAGTACTTTGTGTGAAAACACAAGGAAAACACCACACGCTGAATGGTGAAGAAACATGTGGCTCGAATGTGACCACCAACACACTAGGAGTCCCCTAGAGAGGAGTGTGTCTGGAAATGGGAGGAAGCGTAAGGAACGTGCTATACACTTAAGTCTAAGAAACAACGCTGTGGCGGTGCGGTCCTTCGTCTACCTTCTCCTTTCCGAAGGATCGAAGCGGCCTTGCGCCAAGTGTGAAAGGAAGCGGAGGAAAAGCCTGATATACCTTCCTCGTGGAACAACATTTATGGAGGGCTTCTCCCAATGGGCAACATGGGCCATGTTGGGTTTTGCAAATGTATGTGAGTTCGCCAGAGGAAAGCCACAGACTCAACTGCGCAAAACAAGTCTGAGTCAAACCCGACTTCGAGCTTACGACTGGCGTCACGGGGAAATCAGAGTCACAACAGGTATTTGTTGAATCCGAAACAGGCGGCGTGCACTTCAGTCTGAGGAAACAGAGAAACCGTGTTTCTTCTAACATCTTCCCTGAAAATGCGTGTCTATTCCAGTGGAAGTGTGGCAGCGCAAGGCATGTGCCCCAGGCCTGTGCCACAGAAATAGTTAGTGTAGATTGTCTCTCCCGATTCAAATCTTGTTCCGTGAAGAATGTTTCCAAGAGTATGAAAGAGAGCAGACGGGAAATGTCATGCCTTCAAGTGGGAGAAGGAAATCCTGGAAAGCCATACACCGACGTATGCGCGGCATTCTGGTAGGAACGTGTGAAGGCATAAAGAATGTGCCGTGCCCTGTGACGGTGCTTGACCAACCGCTTGTGAGGAAGTCTTCCCTCAGCTATCATATTGTTTCAGGAAGATAAAAGTGTTTTCCCTAGTGGGTGTGAAGGCATGAGGGACGTACCCTAGAGTTAGCCGTCCGTTCCGAATGTGTCTACTGTCGTTCCATGAAGAAGGATGAGTATGGAAATGTATGATGTGAGGAAGCATAAGGAGGATGGCCTACGGGTGTTTAACTCTAAGAACAAATCTAGACGGTTGCCGTCCGTCGACGACCAGCTCTTTCCCTACGGGTGGAAGCACCTTGTTACAACTTAGTGCGAACGAAAAGAGACGGAAAGCGCGATACACTCCGGCGAGGAACACGTTGTGCGGAGGGTTTCTCTCCACGAAAGTCTTGTGTCGTGACGTTGGAAGGGCCTTCAAATGTACGTGAGCTCGCCTCAGCAGCGCCTTCCACTGAACTCAGAGAAACAAGGCCACGTCCAACACGATTTCGGGCTAACCTCTTGGTTCGGGAAGCATGAAGCCGTTGGAGATGTATGTGTAAGCGTCTGACACTCAGCTCTCAAGGAACAAAACGGTAGAGAAATCGCCTTTCCACTACCATCTCCAGGGAAGAAGATGGAGGAAGGTTCCGACGTTAAAAGCGAAGGCACAAGTACTGTGCCATATAACACTGCTTGAGAACGAACTTGTGTCGAAAGCTTCTCCCAACTCAGATCTTGTTTCGGGAAGATCGAAGCGTTGTCAGTACTTTGTGTGAAAACACAAGGAAAATTCCACACGCTGAATGGTGAAGAAACATGTGGCTCGAATGTGACCACCAACACACTAGTAGTCCCCTAGAGAGGTGTGTGTCTGGAAATGGGAGGAAGCGTAAGGAACGTGCTATACACTTAAGTCTAAGAAACAACGCTGTGGCGGTGCGTTCCTTCGACTGCCATCTGCTTTGCTAAGGAACGAAGCGGCTTGAAGCAAAGTGTGAAAGAATCCGGAGGGGAAGGAAGAGAGATCTACCTTACTCGCGGAACAAATTCTTATGGAGGGCATTTCTCAACGAACACCATGTGTCACGACGATGGAAGGGTGTTCAAATGTAGGCGCCTTCGCCAAAGGAAAGGCATACACGAATCTCTGCGAAGCAAGTCTCTGTCAAACGCGACTTCGAGCTTCCAACTGGGTTCCCGCGGAATCCCTAGTCACCAAACGTACGTGTTGAATCCTAAACGAAGGGAGTGCTCTTCAGTCTGAAGAAACACCACTCCCGAGAAACCGTGTGTCTACTAACATCTTCCCTGAAAATGGTAGGCTTTTCCCATGGAAGTGTGAAATCGCAATGTATGGGCCCCATGCCTGTGCTACAGAAGTCCTTAGTGTCGATAGTCTGTCGCCATTCAAATCCTGTTCCGTGAGAAGTGTTTTCAAGAGTAGGAGTGAGAGCAGATGGAAAAGGACACGGTTTTACGTGTGAGAAGGAAATCCGTCAAGAAAGACATACACGGAAGGATGAGAAGCACTTTAGCATGAAATGGTGCAGGCACCTAGAATGGGCCCTGTGACGGTGCTTGAGAAACCACTTGTGAAGAAGTCTTCCCTCAACTATCATATCGTTTCGGTGAGAGGAAAGTGTTTTCCGTAGTGGGTGTGAAGGCGTAAGGGACATCGGCTCGACGTAGCTCTCCGCTCCGAATTGGCCTACTGTCGTGGCCATGAAGAAAGATGTGCATGGACATGGATAATGTGCGGAAGCGTAAGGAAGATGGCATACGTCTGTTAAACTCTAAGAACAAATCTCGAGGGTTGCCGTCCTTCGACTACCACCTCTTTTCGTAAGGATGGAAGCAGCTTGGGAAACCTAGCGTGAACGAAAAGCGATGGAACGCGCGATCCTCTACAGGGAGGAACCCGTTGGGCGGAGGGTTTCTCTCCATCAAGTCCTGTGTCATGGAGGTGGATGGGTCTTCAAATGCACGTGGACTAGCCTCAGTAGTAGTAGCCTCACACTGAATTCTGAGAAACGAGTCCATGTCCAACAGGCTTTCGTGCTAACATCTGGGTTCTTGAAGAAAGAAGCCTTTGGAGAGATGAGTGTTGCTATATAAGGTAAGGGTCTTACACTCACCTCTCAAAGAACAAAACGGTAGGGAAATAGTCTTTCCACTGCCACCTGCAGGGAAAAAGATGGAAGAACTTTCCAACGTTACCAGTGAAGGCACAACTCCTGTGCCATATACCACTGTTTGAGAAAGAGTTGTGTCGAAAGCTTCTCTCAACTCAAATCTTGTTTCAGGAAGATAGAAGCGCTTTCAGGACTTCGTGTGAACGCGTAAGGAAAGTGCCATACGCTGAATTGTGAAGAGACATGTGGGTCGAATGTGACCACCAACTAACAAGTTGTCCCCTAGAGAGGTGTGTGTGTGGAAATCGGAGGAAGTGTAAGGAACGAGCTCTACACTTAATTCTAAAAAGCAATGCTGTGGAGGAGCGGTCCTTCGTCTACCTTCTCCTTTCCGAAGGATCGAGGCGGGCATACGCCAAGTGTGAAAGGAAGCAGAGGAAAGGCCTGATATACCTTCCTCGTGGAACAACTTTGTATGGAGGGCTTCGCTCAATGGACACCATGGGTCACGACGCTAAAAGGGGTTTCCAAATGTATGTGAGTTCGCCAAAGGAAAGCCACAGACTCAACTGCGCGAAACAAGTCTGTGTCAAACCCGACTTCGAGCTTACGACTGGCGTCACGGGGAAAACATAGTCACAACAGGTATGTGTTGAATCCGAAACAGGCGGCGTGCACTTCAGTCTCAGGAAACATCAGTGCAGAGAAACCGTGTTTCTACGAACATCTTCCCTGAAAATGCTTGTCTATTCCAATGTAAGTGCGGCAGCGCAAGGCATGTGCCCCATGCCTGTGCCACAGAAATGGTCAGTGTAGATTGTCTCTCCCAATTCAAATCTTGTTCCGTGAGGAATGTTTTCAAGAGTATGAGAGAGATCAGAGGGGAAAGGTCATGCCTTCAAGTGGGAGAAGGATATCCTGGAAAGCCATACACCTACGTATGAGCGGCATTCTGGCATGAACGTGTGAAGGCATAGAGAATGTGCCGTCACCTGGGACGTTGCTTGACCAACCGCTTGGGAAGAAGTCCTCCCTCAGCTATCCTACAGTTTCAGGAAGATAAAAGTGTTTTCCGTAGTGGGTGTGAAGGCATGAGGGACGTACCCAAGAGTTAGCCGTCCGTCCCGAATGTGTCTCCTGTCGTTCCATGAAGAAGGATGAGTATGGATATGTATGATGTGAGGAAGCATGAGGAGGATTGCCTCCCCATGGTTAACTCTAAGAACAAATCTAGAGGTTTGCCGTCCGTCGACGACCCGCTCTTTCCCTACGGATGGAAGCACCTTGTTACAACGTAGTGCGAAAGGAAAGAGACGGAAAGTACGATACACTACGGTGAGGAACACGTTGTGGGGAGGGTTTCTCTCCACGAAAGTCTTGTGTCATGAAGTTGGAGTGCCATCAAATATACGTGTGCTCGCCTCAGCAGCGCCTTCCACTGGACACAGAGAAACAAGGCCACGTCCAACACGATTTCGTGCTCACCTCTTGGTTCGGGAAGCATGAAGCCTTTGGAGATATAGGTGTAAGTGTCTGACACTAAGCTCTCAAGGAACAAAACGGTAGAGAAATCGCCTTTCCACGACCATCTACAGGGAAGAAGATGGAGGAAAGTCCCGACGTTGAAAGCGAAGGGACAAGTACAGTGCCATATACCACTGCTTGAGAACGAACTTGTGTCGAAAGCTTCTCCCAACTCAGATCTTGTTTCGGGAAGATAGAAGCGTTGTCAGTACTTTGTGTGAAAACACAAGGAAAACACCACACGCTGAATGGTGAAGAAACATGTGGCTCGAATGTGACCACCAACACACTAGGAGTCCCCTAGAGAGGAGTGTGTCTGGAAATGGGAGGAAGCGTAAGGAACGTGCTATACACTTAAGTCTAAGAAACAACGCTGTGGCGGTGCGGTCCTTCGTCTACCTTCTCCTTTCCGAAGGATCGAAGCGGCCTTGCGCCAAGTGTGAAAGGAAGCGGAGGAAAAGCCTGATATACCTTCCTCGTGGAACAACATTTATGGAGGGCTTCTCCCAATGGGCAACATGGGCCATGTTGGGTTTTGCAAATGTATGTGAGTTCGCCAGAGGAAAGCCACAGACTCAACTGCGCGAAACAAGTCTGAGTCAAACCCGACTTCGAGCTTACGACTGGCGTCACGGGGAAATCAGAGTCACAACAGGTATTTGTTGAATCCGAAACAGGCGGCGTGCACTTCAGTCTGAGGAAACAGAGAAACCGTGTTTCTTCTAACATCTTCCCTGAAAATGCGTGTCTATTCCAGTGGAAGTGTGGCAGCGCAAGGCATGTGCCCCAGGCCTGTGCCACAGAAATAGTTAGTGTAGATTGTCTCTCCCGATTCAAATCTTGTTCCGTGAAGAATGTTTCCAAGAGTATGAAAGAGAGCAGACGGGAAATGTCATGCCTTCAAGTGGGAGAAGGAAATCCTGGAAAGCCATACACCGACGTATGCGCGGCATTCTGGTAGGAACGTGTGAAGGCATAAAGAATGTGCCGTGCCCTGTGACGGTGCTTGACCAACCGCTTGTGAGGAAGTCTTCCCTCAGCTATCATATTGTTTCAGGAAGATAAAAGTGTTTTCCCTAGTGGGTGTGAAGGCATGAGGGACGTACCCTAGAGTTAGCCGTCCGTTCCGAATGTGTCTACTGTCGTTCCATGAAGAAGGATGAGTATGGAAATGTATGATGTGAGGAAGCATAAGGAGGATGGCCTACGGGTGTTTAACTCTAAGAACAAATCTAGACGGTTGCCGTCCGTCGACGACCAGCTCTTTCCCTACGGGTGGAAGCACCTTGTTACAACTTAGTGCGAACGAAAAGAGACGGAAAGCGCGATACACTCCGGCGAGGAACACGTTGTGCGGAGGGTTTCTCTCCACGAAAGTCTTGTGTCGTGACGTTGGAAGGGCCTTCAAATGTACGTGAGCTCGCCTCAGCAGCGCCTTCCACTGAACTCAGAGAAACAAGGCCACGTCCAACACGATTTCGGGCTAACCTCTTGGTTCGGGAAGCATGAAGCCGTTGGAGATGTATGTGTAAGCGTCTGACACTCAGCTCTCAAGGAACAAAACGGTAGAGAAATCGCCTTTCCACTACCATCTCCAGGGAAGAAGATGGAGGAAGGTTCCGACGTTAAAAGCGAAGGCACAAGTACTGTGCCATATAACACTGCTTGAGAACGAACTTGTGTCGAAAGCTTCTCCCAACTCAGATCTTGTTTCGGGAAGATCGAAGCGTTGTCAGTACTTTGTGTGAAAACACAAGGAAAATTCCACACGCTGAATGGTGAAGAAACATGTGGCTCGAATGTGACCACCAACACACTAGTAGTCCCCTAGAGAGGTGTGTGTCTGGAAATGGGAGGAAGCGTAAGGAACGTGCTATACACTTAAGTCTAAGAAACAACGCTGTGGCGGTGCGTTCCTTCGACTGCCATCTGCTTTGCTAAGGAACGAAGCGGCTTGAAGCAAAGTGTGAAAGAATCCGGAGGGGAAGGAAGAGAGATCTACCTTACTCGCGGAACAAATTCTTATGGAGGGCATTTCTCAACGAACACCATGTGTCACGACGATGGAAGGGTGTTCAAATGTAGGCGCCTTCGCCAAAGGAAAGGCATACACGAATCTCTGCGAAGCAAGTCTCTGTCAAACGCGACTTCGAGCTTCCAACTGGGTTCCCGCGGAATCCCTAGTCACCAAACGTACGTGTTGAATCCTAAACGAAGGGAGTGCTCTTCAGTCTGAAGAAACACCACTCCCGAGAAACCGTGTGTCTACTAACATCTTCCCTGAAAATGGTAGGCTTTTCCCATGGAAGTGTGAAATCGCAATGTATGGGCCCCATGCCTGTGCTACAGAAGTCCTTAGTGTCGATAGTCTGTCGCCATTCAAATCCTGTTCCGTGAGAAGTGTTTTCAAGAGTAGGAGTGAGAGCAGATGGAAAAGGACACGGTTTTACGTGTGAGAAGGAAATCCGTCAAGAAAGACATACACGGAAGGATGAGAAGCACTTTAGCATGAAATGGTGCAGGCACCTAGAATGGGCCCTGTGACGGTGCTTGAGAAACCACTTGTGAAGAAGTCTTCCCTCAACTATCATATCGTTTCGGTGAGAGGAAAGTGTTTTCCGTAGTGGGTGTGAAGGCGTAAGGGACATCGGCTCGACGTAGCTCTCCGCTCCGAATTGGCCTACTGTCGTGGCCATGAAGAAAGATGTGCATGGACATGGATAATGTGCGGAAGCGTAAGGAAGATGGCATACGTCTGTTAAACTCTAAGAACAAATCTCGAGGGTTGCCGTCCTTCGACTACCACCTCTTTTCGTAAGGATGGAAGCAGCTTGGGAAACCTAGCGTGAACGAAAAGCGATGGAACGCGCGATCCTCTACAGGGAGGAACCCGTTGGGCGGAGGGTTTCTCTCCATCAAGTCCTGTGTCATGGAGGTGGATGGGTCTTCAAATGCACGTGGACTAGCCTCAGTAGTAGTAGCCTCACACTGAATTCTGAGAAACGAGTCCATGTCCAACAGGCTTTCGTGCTAACATCTGGGTTCTTGAAGAAAGAAGCCTTTGGAGAGATGAGTGTTGCTATATAAGGTAAGGGTCTTACACTCACCTCTCAAAGAACAAAACGGTAGGGAAATAGTCTTTCCACTGCCACCTGCAGGGAAAAAGATGGAAGAACTTTCCAACGTTACCAGTGAAGGCACAACTCCTGTGCCATATACCACTGTTTGAGAAAGAGTTGTGTCGAAAGCTTCTCTCAACTCAAATCTTGTTTCAGGAAGATAGAAGCGCTTTCAGGACTTCGTGTGAACGCGTAAGGAAAGTGCCATACGCTGAATTGTGAAGAGACATGTGGGTCGAATGTGACCACCAACTAACAAGTTGTCCCCTAGAGAGGTGTGTGTGTGGAAATCGGAGGAAGTGTAAGGAACGAGCTCTACACTTAATTCTAAAAAGCAATGCTGTGGAGGAGCGGTCCTTCGTCTACCTTCTCCTTTCCGAAGGATCGAGGCGGGCATACGCCAAGTGTGAAAGGAAGCAGAGGAAAGGCCTGATATACCTTCCTCGTGGAACAACTTTGTATGGAGGGCTTCGCTCAATGGACACCATGGGTCACGACGCTAAAAGGGGTTTCCAAATGTATGTGAGTTCGCCAAAGGAAAGCCACAGACTCAACTGCGCGAAACAAGTCTGTGTCAAACCCGACTTCGAGCTTACGACTGGCGTCACGGGGAAAACATAGTCACAACAGGTATGTGTTGAATCCGAAACAGGCGGCGTGCACTTCAGTCTCAGGAAACATCAGTGCAGAGAAACCGTGTTTCTACGAACATCTTCCCTGAAAATGCTTGTCTATTCCAATGTAAGTGCGGCAGCGCAAGGCATGTGCCCCATGCCTGTGCCACAGAAATGGTCAGTGTAGATTGTCTCTCCCAATTCAAATCTTGTTCCGTGAGGAATGTTTTCAAGAGTATGAGAGAGATCAGAGGGGAAAGGTCATGCCTTCAAGTGGGAGAAGGATATCCTGGAAAGCCATACACCTACGTATGAGCGGCATTCTGGCATGAACGTGTGAAGGCATAGAGAATGTGCCGTCACCTGGGACGTTGCTTGACCAACCGCTTGGGAAGAAGTCCTCCCTCAGCTATCCTACAGTTTCAGGAAGATAAAAGTGTTTTCCGTAGTGGGTGTGAAGGCATGAGGGACGTACCCAAGAGTTAGCCGTCCGTCCCGAATGTGTCTCCTGTCGTTCCATGAAGAAGGATGAGTATGGATATGTATGATGTGAGGAAGCATGAGGAGGATTGCCTCCCCATGGTTAACTCTAAGAACAAATCTAGAGGTTTGCCGTCCGTCGACGACCCGCTCTTTCCCTACGGATGGAAGCACCTTGTTACAACGTAGTGCGAAAGGAAAGAGACGGAAAGTACGATACACTACGGTGAGGAACACGTTGTGGGGAGGGTTTCTCTCCACGAAAGTCTTGTGTCATGAAGTTGGAGTGCCATCAAATATACGTGTGCTCGCCTCAGCAGCGCCTTCCACTGGACACAGAGAAACAAGGCCACGTCCAACACGATTTCGTGCTCACCTCTTGGTTCGGGAAGCATGAAGCCTTTGGAGATATAGGTGTAAGTGTCTGACACTAAGCTCTCAAGGAACAAAACGGTAGAGAAATCGCCTTTCCACGACCATCTACAGGGAAGAAGATGGAGGAAAGTCCCGACGTTGAAAGCGAAGGGACAAGTACAGTGCCATATACCACTGCTTGAGAACGAACTTGTGTCGAAAGCTTCTCCCAACTCAGATCTTGTTTCGGGAAGATAGAAGCGTTGTCAGTACTTTGTGTGAAAACACAAGGAAAACACCACACGCTGAATGGTGAAGAAACATGTGGCTCGAATGTGACCACCAACACACTAGGAGTCCCCTAGAGAGGAGTGTGTCTGGAAATGGGAGGAAGCGTAAGGAACGTGCTATACACTTAAGTCTAAGAAACAACGCTGTGGCGGTGCGGTCCTTCGTCTACCTTCTCCTTTCCGAAGGATCGAAGCGGCCTTGCGCCAAGTGTGAAAGGAAGCGGAGGAAAAGCCTGATATACCTTCCTCGTGGAACAACATTTATGGAGGGCTTCTCCCAATGGGCAACATGGGCCATGTTGGGTTTTGCAAATGTATGTGAGTTCGCCAGAGGAAAGCCACAGACTCAACTGCGCGAAACAAGTCTGAGTCAAACCCGACTTCGAGCTTACGACTGGCGTCACGGGGAAATCAGAGTCACAACAGGTATTTGTTGAATCCGAAACAGGCGGCGTGCACTTCAGTCTGAGGAAACAGAGAAACCGTGTTTCTTCTAACATCTTCCCTGAAAATGCGTGTCTATTCCAGTGGAAGTGTGGCAGCGCAAGGCATGTGCCCCAGGCCTGTGCCACAGAAATAGTTAGTGTAGATTGTCTCTCCCGATTCAAATCTTGTTCCGTGAAGAATGTTTCCAAGAGTATGAAAGAGAGCAGACGGGAAATGTCATGCCTTCAAGTGGGAGAAGGAAATCCTGGAAAGCCATACACCGACGTATGCGCGGCATTCTGGTAGGAACGTGTGAAGGCATAAAGAATGTGCCGTGCCCTGTGACGGTGCTTGACCAACCGCTTGTGAGGAAGTCTTCCCTCAGCTATCATATTGTTTCAGGAAGATAAAAGTGTTTTCCCTAGTGGGTGTGAAGGCATGAGGGACGTACCCTAGAGTTAGCCGTCCGTTCCGAATGTGTCTACTGTCGTTCCATGAAGAAGGATGAGTATGGAAATGTATGATGTGAGGAAGCATAAGGAGGATGGCCTACGGGTGTTTAACTCTAAGAACAAATCTAGACGGTTGCCGTCCGTCGACGACCAGCTCTTTCCCTACGGGTGGAAGCACCTTGTTACAACTTAGTGCGAACGAAAAGAGACGGAAAGCGCGATACACTCCGGCGAGGAACACGTTGTGCGGAGGGTTTCTCTCCACGAAAGTCTTGTGTCGTGACGTTGGAAGGGCCTTCAAATGTACGTGAGCTCGCCTCAGCAGCGCCTTCCACTGAACTCAGAGAAACAAGGCCACGTCCAACACGATTTCGGGCTAACCTCTTGGTTCGGGAAGCATGAAGCCGTTGGAGATGTATGTGTAAGCGTCTGACACTCAGCTCTCAAGGAACAAAACGGTAGAGAAATCGCCTTTCCACTACCATCTCCAGGGAAGAAGATGGAGGAAGGTTCCGACGTTAAAAGCGAAGGCACAAGTACTGTGCCATATAACACTGCTTGAGAACGAACTTGTGTCGAAAGCTTCTCCCAACTCAGATCTTGTTTCGGGAAGATCGAAGCGTTGTCAGTACTTTGTGTGAAAACACAAGGAAAATTCCACACGCTGAATGGTGAAGAAACATGTGGCTCGAATGTGACCACCAACACACTAGTAGTCCCCTAGAGAGGTGTGTGTCTGGAAATGGGAGGAAGCGTAAGGAACGTGCTATACACTTAAGTCTAAGAAACAACGCTGTGGCGGTGCGTTCCTTCGACTGCCATCTGCTTTGCTAAGGAACGAAGCGGCTTGAAGCAAAGTGTGAAAGAATCCGGAGGGGAAGGAAGAGAGATCTACCTTACTCGCGGAACAAATTCTTATGGAGGGCATTTCTCAACGAACACCATGTGTCACGACGATGGAAGGGTGTTCAAATGTAGGCGCCTTCGCCAAAGGAAAGGCATACACGAATCTCTGCGAAGCAAGTCTCTGTCAAACGCGACTTCGAGCTTCCAACTGGGTTCCCGCGGAATCCCTAGTCACCAAACGTACGTGTTGAATCCTAAACGAAGGGAGTGCTCTTCAGTCTGAAGAAACACCACTCCCGAGAAACCGTGTGTCTACTAACATCTTCCCTGAAAATGGTAGGCTTTTCCCATGGAAGTGTGAAATCGCAATGTATGGGCCCCATGCCTGTGCTACAGAAGTCCTTAGTGTCGATAGTCTGTCGCCATTCAAATCCTGTTCCGTGAGAAGTGTTTTCAAGAGTAGGAGTGAGAGCAGATGGAAAAGGACACGGTTTTACGTGTGAGAAGGAAATCCGTCAAGAAAGACATACACGGAAGGATGAGAAGCACTTTAGCATGAAATGGTGCAGGCACCTAGAATGGGCCCTGTGACGGTGCTTGAGAAACCACTTGTGAAGAAGTCTTCCCTCAACTATCATATCGTTTCGGTGAGAGGAAAGTGTTTTCCGTAGTGGGTGTGAAGGCGTAAGGGACATCGGCTCGACGTAGCTCTCCGCTTCGAATTGGCCTACTGTCGTGGCCATGAAGAAAGATGTGCATGGACATGGATAATGTGCGGAAGCGTAAGGAAGATGGCATACGTCTGTTAAACTCTAAGAACAAATCTCGAGGGTTGCCGTCCTTCGACTACCACCTCTTTTCGTAAGGATGGAAGCAGCTTGGGAAACCTAGCGTGAACGAAAAGCGATGGAACGCGCGATCCTCTACAGGGAGGAACCCGTTGGGCGGAGGGTTTCTCTCCATCAAGTCCTGTGTCATGGAGGTGGATGGGTCTTCAAATGCACGTGGACTAGCCTCAGTAGTAGTAGCCTCACACTGAATTCTGAGAAACGAGTCCATGTCCAACAGGCTTTCGTGCTAACATCTGGGTTCTTGAAGAAAGAAGCCTTTGGAGAGATGAGTGTTGCTATATAAGGTAAGGGTCTTACACTCACCTCTCAAAGAACAAAACGGTAGGGAAATAGTCTTTCCACTGCCACCTGCAGGGAAAAAGATGGAAGAACTTTCCAACGTTACCAGTGAAGGCACAACTCCTGTGCCATATACCACTGTTTGAGAAAGAGTTGTGTCGAAAGCTTCTCTCAACTCAAATCTTGTTTCAGGAAGATAGAAGCGCTTTCAGGACTTCGTGTGAACGCGTAAGGAAAGTGCCATACGCTGAATTGTGAAGAGACATGTGGGTCGAATGTGACCACCAACTAACAAGTTGTCCCCTAGAGAGGTGTGTGTGTGGAAATCGGAGGAAGTGTAAGGAACGAGCTCTACACTTAATTCTAAAAAGCAATGCTGTGGAGGAGCGGTCCTTCGTCTACCTTCTCCTTTCCGAAGGATCGAGGCGGGCATACGCCAAGTGTGAAAGGAAGCAGAGGAAAGGCCTGATATACCTTCCTCGTGGAACAACTTTGTATGGAGGGCTTCGCTCAATGGACACCATGGGTCACGACGCTAAAAGGGGTTTCCAAATGTATGTGAGTTCGCCAAAGGAAAGCCACAGACTCAACTGCGCGAAACAAGTCTGTGTCAAACCCGACTTCGAGCTTACGACTGGCGTCACGGGGAAAACATAGTCACAACAGGTATGTGTTGAATCCGAAACAGGCGGCGTGCACTTCAGTCTCAGGAAACATCAGTGCAGAGAAACCGTGTTTCTACGAACATCTTCCCTGAAAATGCTTGTCTATTCCAATGTAAGTGCGGCAGCGCAAGGCATGTGCCCCATGCCTGTGCCACAGAAATGGTCAGTGTAGATTGTCTCTCCCAATTCAAATCTTGTTCCGTGAGGAATGTTTTCAAGAGTATGAGAGAGATCAGAGGGGAAAGGTCATGCCTTCAAGTGGGAGAAGGATATCCTGGAAAGCCATACACCTACGTATGAGCGGCATTCTGGCATGAACGTGTGAAGGCATAGAGAATGTGCCGTCACCTGGGACGTTGCTTGACCAACCGCTTGGGAAGAAGTCCTCCCTCAGCTATCCTACAGTTTCAGGAAGATAAAAGTGTTTTCCGTAGTGGGTGTGAAGGCATGAGGGACGTACCCAAGAGTTAGCCGTCCGTCCCGAATGTGTCTCCTGTCGTTCCATGAAGAAGGATGAGTATGGATATGTATGATGTGAGGAAGCATGAGGAGGATTGCCTCCCCATGGTTAACTCTAAGAACAAATCTAGAGGTTTGCCGTCCGTCGACGACCCGCTCTTTCCCTACGGATGGAAGCACCTTGTTACAACGTAGTGCGAAAGGAAAGAGACGGAAAGTACGATACACTACGGTGAGGAACACGTTGTGGGGAGGGTTTCTCTCCACGAAAGTCTTGTGTCATGAAGTTGGAGTGCCATCAAATATACGTGTGCTCGCCTCAGCAGCGCCTTCCACTGGACACAGAGAAACAAGGCCACGTCCAACACGATTTCGTGCTCACCTCTTGGTTCGGGAAGCATGAAGCCTTTGGAGATATAGTGTAAGTGTCTGACACTAAGCTCTCAAGGAACAAAACGGTAGAGAAATCGCCTTTCCACGACCATCTACAGGGAAGAAGATGGAGGAAAGTCCCGACGTTGAAAGCGAAGGGACAAGTACAGTGCCATATACCACTGCTTGAGAACGAACTTGTGTCGAAAGCTTCTCCCAACTCAGATCTTGTTTCGGGAAGATAGAAGCGTTGTCAGTACTTTGTGTGAAAACACAAGGAAAACACCACACGCTGAATGGTGAAGAAACATGTGGCTCGAATGTGACCACCAACACACTAGGAGTCCCCTAGAGAGGAGTGTGTCTGGAAATGGGAGGAAGCGTAAGGAACGTGCTATACACTTAAGTCTAAGAAACAACGCTGTGGCGGTGCGGTCCTTCGTCTACCTTCTCCTTTCCGAAGGATCGAAGCGGCCTTGCGCCAAGTGTGAAAGGAAGCGGAGGAAAAGCCTGATATACCTTCCTCGTGGAACAACATTTATGGAGGGCTTCTCCCAATGGGCAACATGGGCCATGTTGGGTTTTGCAAATGTATGTGAGTTCGCCAGAGGAAAGCCACAGACTCAACTGCGCGAAACAAGTCTGAGTCAAACCCGACTTCGAGCTTACGACTGGCGTCACGGGGAAATCAGAGTCACAACAGGTATTTGTTGAATCCGAAACAGGCGGCGTGCACTTCAGTCTGAGGAAACAGAGAAACCGTGTTTCTTCTAACATCTTCCCTGAAAATGCGTGTCTATTCCAGTGGAAGTGTGGCAGCGCAAGGCATGTGCCCCAGGCCTGTGCCACAGAAATAGTTAGTGTAGATTGTCTCTCCCGATTCAAATCTTGTTCCGTGAAGAATGTTTCCAAGAGTATGAAAGAGAGCAGACGGGAAATGTCATGCCTTCAAGTGGGAGAAGGAAATCCTGGAAAGCCATACACCGACGTATGCGCGGCATTCTGGTAGGAACGTGTGAAGGCATAAAGAATGTGCCGTGCCCTGTGACGGTGCTTGACCAACCGCTTGTGAGGAAGTCTTCCCTCAGCTATCATATTGTTTCAGGAAGATAAAAGTGTTTTCCCTAGTGGGTGTGAAGGCATGAGGGACGTACCCTAGAGTTAGCCGTCCGTTCCGAATGTGTCTACTGTCGTTCCATGAAGAAGGATGAGTATGGAAATGTATGATGTGAGGAAGCATAAGGAGGATGGCCTACGGGTGTTTAACTCTAAGAACAAATCTAGACGGTTGCCGTCCGTCGACGACCAGCTCTTTCCCTACGGGTGGAAGCACCTTGTTACAACTTAGTGCGAACGAAAAGAGACGGAAAGCGCGATACACTCCGGCGAGGAACACGTTGTGCGGAGGGTTTCTCTCCACGAAAGTCTTGTGTCGTGACGTTGGAAGGGCCTTCAAATGTACGTGAGCTCGCCTCAGCAGCGCCTTCCACTGAACTCAGAGAAACAAGGCCACGTCCAACACGATTTCGGGCTAACCTCTTGGTTCGGGAAGCATGAAGCCGTTGGAGATGTATGTGTAAGCGTCTGACACTCAGCTCTCAAGGAACAAAACGGTAGAGAAATCGCCTTTCCACTACCATCTCCAGGGAAGAAGATGGAGGAAGGTTCCGACGTTAAAAGCGAAGGCACAAGTACTGTGCCATATAACACTGCTTGAGAACGAACTTGTGTCGAAAGCTTCTCCCAACTCAGATCTTGTTTCGGGAAGATCGAAGCGTTGTCAGTACTTTGTGTGAAAACACAAGGAAAATTCCACACGCTGAATGGTGAAGAAACATGTGGCTCGAATGTGACCACCAACACACTAGTAGTCCCCTAGAGAGGTGTGTGTCTGGAAATGGGAGGAAGCGTAAGGAACGTGCTATACACTTAAGTCTAAGAAACAACGCTGTGGCGGTGCGTTCCTTCGACTGCCATCTGCTTTGCTAAGGAACGAAGCGGCTTGAAGCAAAGTGTGAAAGAATCCGGAGGGGAAGGAAGAGAGATCTACCTTACTCGCGGAACAAATTCTTATGGAGGGCATTTCTCAACGAACACCATGTGTCACGACGATGGAAGGGTGTTCAAATGTAGGCGCCTTCGCCAAAGGAAAGGCATACACGAATCTCTGCGAAGCAAGTCTCTGTCAAACGCGACTTCGAGCTTCCAACTGGGTTCCCGCGGAATCCCTAGTCACCAAACGTACGTGTTGAATCCTAAACGAAGGGAGTGCTCTTCAGTCTGAAGAAACACCACTCCCGAGAAACCGTGTGTCTACTAACATCTTCCCTGAAAATGGTAGGCTTTTCCCATGGAAGTGTGAAATCGCAATGTATGGGCCCCATGCCTGTGCTACAGAAGTCCTTAGTGTCGATAGTCTGTCGCCATTCAAATCCTGTTCCGTGAGAAGTGTTTTCAAGAGTAGGAGTGAGAGCAGATGGAAAAGGACACGGTTTTACGTGTGAGAAGGAAATCCGTCAAGAAAGACATACACGGAAGGATGAGAAGCACTTTAGCATGAAATGGTGCAGGCACCTAGAATGGGCCCTGTGACGGTGCTTGAGAAACCACTTGTGAAGAAGTCTTCCCTCAACTATCATATCGTTTCGGTGAGAGGAAAGTGTTTTCCGTAGTGGGTGTGAAGGCGTAAGGGACATCGGCTCGACGTAGCTCTCCGCTTCGAATTGGCCTACTGTCGTGGCCATGAAGAAAGATGTGCATGGACATGGATAATGTGCGGAAGCGTAAGGAAGATGGCATACGTCTGTTAAACTCTAAGAACAAATCTCGAGGGTTGCCGTCCTTCGACTACCACCTCTTTTCGTAAGGATGGAAGCAGCTTGGGAAACCTAGCGTGAACGAAAAGCGATGGAACGCGCGATCCTCTACAGGGAGGAACCCGTTGGGCGGAGGGTTTCTCTCCATCAAGTCCTGTGTCATGGAGGTGGATGGGTCTTCAAATGCACGTGGACTAGCCTCAGTAGTAGTAGCCTCACACTGAATTCTGAGAAACGAGTCCATGTCCAACAGGCTTTCGTGCTAACATCTGGGTTCTTGAAGAAAGAAGCCTTTGGAGAGATGAGTGTTGCTATATAAGGTAAGGGTCTTACACTCACCTCTCAAAGAACAAAACGGTAGGGAAATAGTCTTTCCACTGCCACCTGCAGGGAAAAAGATGGAAGAACTTTCCAACGTTACCAGTGAAGGCACAACTCCTGTGCCATATACCACTGTTTGAGAAAGAGTTGTGTCGAAAGCTTCTCTCAACTCAAATCTTGTTTCAGGAAGATAGAAGCGCTTTCAGGACTTCGTGTGAACGCGTAAGGAAAGTGCCATACGCTGAATTGTGAAGAGACATGTGGGTCGAATGTGACCACCAACTAACAAGTTGTCCCCTAGAGAGGTGTGTGTGTGGAAATCGGAGGAAGTGTAAGGAACGAGCTCTACACTTAATTCTAAAAAGCAATGCTGTGGAGGAGCGGTCCTTCGTCTACCTTCTCCTTTCCGAAGGATCGAGGCGGGCATACGCCAAGTGTGAAAGGAAGCAGAGGAAAGGCCTGATATACCTTCCTCGTGGAACAACTTTGTATGGAGGGCTTCGCTCAATGGACACCATGGGTCACGACGCTAAAAGGGGTTTCCAAATGTATGTGAGTTCGCCAAAGGAAAGCCACAGACTCAACTGCGCGAAACAAGTCTGTGTCAAACCCGACTTCGAGCTTACGACTGGCGTCACGGGGAAAACATAGTCACAACAGGTATGTGTTGAATCCGAAACAGGCGGCGTGCACTTCAGTCTCAGGAAACATCAGTGCAGAGAAACCGTGTTTCTACGAACATCTTCCCTGAAAATGCTTGTCTATTCCAATGTAAGTGCGGCAGCGCAAGGCATGTGCCCCATGCCTGTGCCACAGAAATGGTCAGTGTAGATTGTCTCTCCCAATTCAAATCTTGTTCCGTGAGGAATGTTTTCAAGAGTATGAGAGAGATCAGAGGGGAAAGGTCATGCCTTCAAGTGGGAGAAGGATATCCTGGAAAGCCATACACCTACGTATGAGCGGCATTCTGGCATGAACGTGTGAAGGCATAGAGAATGTGCCGTCACCTGGGACGTTGCTTGACCAACCGCTTGGGAAGAAGTCCTCCCTCAGCTATCCTACAGTTTCAGGAAGATAAAAGTGTTTTCCCGTAGTGGGTGTGAAGGCATGAGGGACGTAC
>NW_028275043.1:0-133735 GCF_037043125.1 Eumetopias jubatus | reverse complement strand
GTGCCACGGAAGTAACTAGTGTAAATGTCTGTCGCGATTCGAATCCTGTTCCGTGAGAAGCGTTTCCAAGAGTATGAGAGAGAGCAGATGGAAAAGGTCATGGTTTGAAGCGTGAGAAGGAGACCCGTCAGGAAAGCCATACACGTAAGTCGGGGAAGCACTTTTCGCGTGACATGGTGAAGGCATCTAGAATGTGCCCTGTGACGGTGCTCGAGAAACCACTTGTGAAGAAGGCTTCCTCAACTGCCGTATCGTTTCCGTAGGAGGAAACTGTTTTCCGTAGTGGGTGTGAAGGCATAAGGGACGTAGACGAGACTTCGCTCTCCGCTTCGAAGGTGCCTGCCGTCGTTACACGAAGAAGGATGTGTATGGAAATGGATGACTGCGGAAGCATAAGGAAGATGGCATGCGTTTGTTTAACTCTAAGAACAAGTCTCGAGGGTTCCCGTCCTTCGACTACCATCTCTTCTCGTAAGGATGCGAAGCCGCTCCTTAAACCTCGTGTGAACGAAAAGAGATGGAACGCGCGATACCGCACAGTGAGGAACACGTTGTGCGGAGGGTTTCTCTCCATTACGTCCTGTGTCATGGAGGTGGATGGGTCTTGCAATGTACGTGGGCTAGCCTCAGTAGCAGTAGTAGCCTGACACTGAATTCTGAGAAACAAGGCCATGTCAAACAGGCTTTCGCGCTAACATCGTGGTGCTTGAAGAAAGAAGCCTTTGGAGACATGTGCGTTGCTATATAAGGTAGGCGTCTTACACTCACCTCTCACGAAACCAAACTGTAGGGAACTAGTCTTTCCACTACCGCCTCCGGGGAAGAAGTTGGAAGAACTTTCCGACGTTCAAAGTGAAGGCACAAATGCTGGGCCGTCTACCACTGTTTGAGAGAGGAGTTGTGTCTCAAGCTCCTGTCAACCCAGATCTTGCTTCGGGAAGGGAGAAGCGTTTTCAGGACTTCGTGTGAAAGCGTAAGGACAATGCCATAGGCTGAATGGTGAAGGAAAATGTGGGTCGAATGCGACCACCAACTAACAAGTTGTCCCCTAGGGAGGTGTGTGTCTGGAAATGGGAGGAAGCGTAAGGAACGAGCTGTACACTTAAGTCTAAGAGACAATGCTGTGGAGGAGCGGTCCTTCGACTCCCCGCCTCCTTTCCTAAGGATCGAAGCAGCTTGACGCCGAGTGTGAACGGAAGCAGAGGAAAAGCCTGCTATACCTTACTCGTGGAACCACTTTGTATGGAGGGCTTCTCTCAATGAACACCACGGCTCACGACGCTAGAAGGGTTTTCAAACGTACGTGAGTTCGCCAAAGGAAAGCCACAGACTACACTGTGCGAAACAAGTCTGTGTCAAACCGCGCCTTCGAGCTTCCATCTGGCTTCACGGGGAAAACTAGTCACAACATGAACGTGTGGAACCCTAAACAGGCGGCGTGCACGTCGGTCTGAAGAAACACCACTGCAGAGAAACCGTGTTTCTACCAACCTCTTCCCTGAAAATGGTAGTCTATTCCAAGGTAAGTGTGACAGCGCAAGGCATGTGCCCCATGCCTGCGCCACGGAAATAAGGAGTGGAGATTGTCTCTCCGGTTCAAACCTTGTTCCGTGAGAAATGTTTTCAAGAGTGCGAGAGAGAGCAGAGGGAAAAGGTCATGCCTTTAAGTCTGAGAAGGAAACCCTGGAAAGCCGTACGCCTACGTATGAGCGGCATTCTGGCGCGAACGTGTGAAGGCATAAAGAATGTGTCCTGGGACGGTGCTTGACAAACCCCTTGTGAAGAAGTCTTCCCTCAGCTATCATATGGTTTCAGGAAGATAAAAGTGTTTTCCGCCGTGGGCGTGAAGGCACGAGGGACGTGCCCTAGAGTGAGCTGTCCGTTTCGAATGTGCCGCCCGTCGTTCCACGAAGAAGGGTGAGTATGGAAATGTATGATGTGAGGAAGCATAGGGAAGATTGCCTACGGGTGTTTAACTCTAAGGACAAATCTAGAGGGTTGCCGTCCGTCGACGACCAGCTCTTTCCCTACGGATGGAAGCGCCGTGTTAAAGCTTAGGGCGAGAGAAAAGAGACGGAATGCGAGATACACCACAGTGGGGAACACGTTGTGTGGAGGGCTTCTCTCCACCAAAGTCTCGGGTCACGAATTTGGAAGGGCCTTCAAATGTACGTGAGCTAGCGTCAGCAGAGCCTTCCACTGAACTCAGAGAAACGAGGCCGCGTCAAACATGATTTCGTGCTAACACCTTGGTTCGCGAAGCGCGAAGCCTTTTGAGATATGTGTGTGAGGGTCTTGCACTCACCTCTCAAGAAACAAAACGGTAGAGCAATAGTCTTCCCACTACCATCTACAGGGAAGAAGACGGAGGAAATGTCCCACGTTAAACGTGAAGGCGCAAGTTACTGTGCCATAGAGCCCTGCTTGGGAAAGAACTTGTGTCGAAAGCTTCTCCCAACTCAGATCTTGTTTCGGGAAGATAGAAGCGCTGTCGGTACTTTGTGTGGAAACACAAGGAAAATGCCACACGCTGAATTGTGAAGAGAAATGTGGGTCGAACGTGACCACCAACACACTCGTTGTCCCCTAGAGAGGTGTGTGTCTGGAAGTGGGAGGAAGCGTAACGGACGTGCTATACACTTAACTCCAAGAAACAACGCTGTGGAGGTGCGGTCCTTCGACTGCCCTTCCTCTTTGCTAAGGAACGAAGCGGCTTGAAGCCAAGTGTGAAAGGAAACGGAGGGCAAGGAAGGGTGATATACCTCACTCGCGGCACAACTTCTGATGGAGGGCTTTTCTCAACGAACAGCATGTGTCACGAAGATAGAAGGGTTTGCGAAAGTATGTGACTTCGCCAAAGGAAAGGCATACACGAATCTCGGCGAACCACGTCTGTGCCGATCGCGACTTCGAGCTTCCATCTGGGTTCCCGAGGAATCCATAGTCACATAATGTCTGTGTGGTATCCTACTGCAGAAACACCACTGCAGAGAAACCGTGCGTCTACTATCACCTTCCCTGAAACTGGTAGACTTTTGCAATGGAAGTGGGAAATCGCAAGGAATGTGCCCCGTGCCTGTGCCACGGAAGTAACTAGTGTAAATGTCTGTCGCGATTCGAATCCTGTTCCGTGAGAAGCGTTTCCAAGAGTATGAGAGAGAGCAGATGGAAAAGGTCATGGTTTGAAGCGTGAGAAGGAGACCCGTCAGGAAAGCCATACACGTAAGTCGGGGAAGCACTTTTCGCGTGACATGGTGAAGGCATCTAGAATGTGCCCTGTGACGGTGCTCGAGAAAACCACTTGTGAAGAAGGCTTCCCTCAACTGCCGTATCGTTTCCGTAGGAGGAAACTGTTTTCCGTAGTGGGTGTGAAGGCATAAG
Source organism: Eumetopias jubatus (assembly GCF_037043125.1). Taxonomy (NCBI): domain Eukaryota; kingdom Metazoa; phylum Chordata; class Mammalia; order Carnivora; family Otariidae; genus Eumetopias; species Eumetopias jubatus. The sequence goes on along the minus strand of NW_028275043.1, from coordinate 130,354 downwards.
GGACGTAGACGAGACTTCGCTCTCCGCTTCGAAGGTGCCTGCCGTCGTTACACGAAGAAGGATGTGTATGGAAATGGATGACTGCGGAAGCATAAGGAAGATGGCATGCGTTTGTTTAACTCTAAGAACAAGTCTCGAGGGTTCCCGTCCTTCGACTACCATCTCTTCTCGTAAGGATGCGAAGCCGCTCCTTAAACCTCGTGTGAACGAAAAGAGATGGAACGCGCGATACCGCACAGTGAGGAACACGTTGTGCGGAGGGTTTCTCTCCATTACGTCCTGTGTCATGGAGGTGGATGGGTCTTGCAATGTACGTGGGCTAGCCTCAGTAGCAGTAGTAGCCTGACACTGAATTCTGAGAAACAAGGCCATGTCAAACAGGCTTTCGCGCTAACATCGTGGTGCTTGAAGAAAGAAGCCTTTGGAGACATGTGCGTTGCTATATAAGGTAGGCGTCTTACACTCACCTCTCACGAAACCAAACTGTAGGGAACTAGTCTTTCCACTACCGCCTCCGGGGAAGAAGTTGGAAGAACTTTCCGACGTTCAAAGTGAAGGCACAAATGCTGGGCCGTCTACCACTGTTTGAGAGAGGAGTTGTGTCTCAAGCTCCTGTCAACCCAGATCTTGCTTCGGGAAGGGAGAAGCGTTTTCAGGACTTCGTGTGAAAGCGTAAGGACAATGCCATAGGCTGAATGGTGAAGGAAAATGTGGGTCGAATGCGACCACCAACTAACAAGTTGTCCCCTAGGGAGGTGTGTGTCTGGAAATGGGAGGAAGCGTAAGGAACGAGCTGTACACTTAAGTCTAAGAGACAATGCTGTGGAGGAGCGGTCCTTCGACTCCCCGCCTCCTTTCCTAAGGATCGAAGCAGCTTGACGCCGAGTGTGAACGGAAGCAGAGGAAAAGCCTGCTATACCTTACTCGTGGAACCACTTTGTATGGAGGGCTTCTCTCAATGAACACCACGGCTCACGACGCTAGAAGGGTTTTCAAACGTACGTGAGTTCGCCAAAGGAAAGCCACAGACTACACTGTGCGAAACAAGTCTGTGTCAAACCGCGCCTTCGAGCTTCCATCTGGCTTCACGGGGAAAACCTAGTCACAACATGAACGTGTGGAACCCTAAACAGGCGGCGTGCACGTCGGTCTGAAGAAACACCACTGCAGAGAAACCGTGTTTCTACCAACCTCTTCCCTGAAAATGGTAGTCTATTCCAAGGTAAGTGTGACAGCGCAAGGCATGTGCCCCATGCCTGCGCCACGGAAATAAGGAGTGGAGATTGTCTCTCCCGGTTCAAACCTTGTTCCGTGAGAAATGTTTTCAAGAGTGCGAGAGAGAGCAGAGGGAAAAGGTCATGCCTTTAAGTCTGAGAAGGAAACCCTGGAAAGCCGTACGCCTACGTATGAGCGGCATTCTGGCGCGAACGTGTGAAGGCATAAAGAATGTGTCCTGGGACGGTGCTTGACAAACCCCTTGTGAAGAAGTCTTCCCTCAGCTATCATATGGTTTCAGGAAGATAAAAGTGTTTTCCGCCGTGGGCGTGAAGGCACGAGGGACGTGCCCTAGAGTGAGCTGTCCGTTTCGAATGTGCCGCCCGTCGTTCCACGAAGAAGGGTGAGTATGGAAATGTATGATGTGAGGAAGCATAGGGAAGATTGCCTACGGGTGTTTAACTCTAAGGACAAATCTAGAGGGTTGCCGTCCGTCGACGACCAGCTCTTTCCCTACGGATGGAAGCGCCGTGTTAAAGCTTAGGGCGAGAGAAAAGAGACGGAATGCGAGATACACCACAGTGGGGAACACGTTGTGTGGAGGGCTTCTCTCCACCAAAGTCTCGGGTCACGAATTTGGAAGGGCCTTCAAATGTACGTGAGCTAGCGTCAGCAGAGCCTTCCACTGAACTCAGAGAAACGAGGCCGCGTCAAACATGATTTCGTGCTAACACCTTGGTTCGCGAAGCGCGAAGCCTTTTGAGATATGTGTGTGAGGGTCTTGCACTCACCTCTCAAGAAACAAAACGGTAGAGCAATAGTCTTCCCACTACCATCTACAGGGAAGAAGACGGAGGAAATGTCCCACGTTAAACGTGAAGGCGCAAGTTACTGTGCCATAGAGCCCTGCTTGGGAAAGAACTTGTGTCGAAAGCTTCTCCCAACTCAGATCTTGTTTCGGGAAGATAGAAGCGCTGTCGGTACTTTGTGTGGAAACACAAGGAAAATGCCACACGCTGAATTGTGAAGAGAAATGTGGGTCGAACGTGACCACCAACACACTCGTTGTCCCCTAGAGAGGTGTGTGTCTGGAAGTGGGAGGAAGCGTAACGGACGTGCTATACACTTAACTCCAAGAAACAACGCTGTGGAGGTGCGGTCCTTCGACTGCCCTTCCTCTTTGCTAAGGAACGAAGCGGCTTGAAGCCAAGTGTGAAAGGAAACGGAGGGCAAGGAAGGGTGATATACCTCACTCGCGGCACAACTTCTGATGGAGGGCTTTTCTCAACGAACAGCATGTGTCACGAAGATAGAAGGGTTTGCGAAAGTATGTGACTTCGCCAAAGGAAAGGCATACACGAATCTCGGCGAACCACGTCTGTGCCGATCGCGACTTCGAGCTTCCATCTGGGTTCCCGAGGAATCCATAGTCACATAATGTCTGTGTGGTATCCTACTGCAGAAACACCACTGCAGAGAAACCGTGCGTCTACTATCACCTTCCCTGAAACTGGTAGACTTTTGCAATGGAAGTGGGAAATCGCAAGGAATGTGCCCCGTGCCTGTGCCACGGAAGTAACTAGTGTAAATGTCTGTCGCGATTCGAATCCTGTTCCGTGAGAAGCGTTTCCAAGAGTATGAGAGAGAGCAGATGGAAAAGGTCATGGTTTGAAGCGTGAGAAGGAGACCCGTCAGGAAAGCCATACACGTAAGTCGGGGAAGCACTTTTCGCGTGACATGGTGAAGGCATCTAGAATGTGCCCTGTGACGGTGCTCGAGAAACCACTTGTGAAGAAGGCTTCCCTCAACTGCCGTATCGTTTCCGTAGGAGGAAACTGTTTTCCGTAGTGGGTGTGAAGGCATAAGGGACGTAGACGAGACTTCGCTCTCCGCTTCGAAGGTGCCTGCCGTCGTTACACGAAGAAGGATGTGTATGGAAATGGATGACTGCGGAAGCATAAGGAAGATGGCATGCGTTTGTTTAACTCTAAGAACAAGTCTCGAGGGTTCCCGTCCTTCGACTACCATCTCTTCTCGTAAGGATGCGAAGCCGCTCCTTAAACCTCGTGTGAACGAAAAGAGATGGAACGCGCGATACCGCACAGTGAGGAACACGTTGTGCGGAGGGTTTCTCTCCATTACGTCCTGTGTCATGGAGGTGGATGGGTCTTGCAATGTACGTGGGCTAGCCTCAGTAGCAGTAGTAGCCTGACACTGAATTCTGAGAAACAAGGCCATGTCAAACAGGCTTTCGCGCTAACATCGTGGTGCTTGAAGAAAGAAGCCTTTGGAGACATGTGCGTTGCTATATAAGGTAGGCGTCTTACACTCACCTCTCACGAAACCAAACTGTAGGGAACTAGTCTTTCCACTACCGCCTCCGGGGAAGAAGTTGGAAGAACTTTCCGACGTTCAAAGTGAAGGCACAAATGCTGGGCCGTCTACCACTGTTTGAGAGAGGAGTTGTGTCTCAAGCTCCTGTCAACCCAGATCTTGCTTCGGGAAGGGAGAAGCGTTTTCAGGACTTCGTGTGAAAGCGTAAGGACAATGCCATAGGCTGAATGGTGAAGGAAAATGTGGGTCGAATGCGACCACCAACTAACAAGTTGTCCCCTAGGGAGGTGTGTGTCTGGAAATGGGAGGAAGCGTAAGGAACGAGCTGTACACTTAAGTCTAAGAGACAATGCTGTGGAGGAGCGGTCCTTCGACTCCCCGCCTCCTTTCCTAAGGATCGAAGCAGCTTGACGCCGAGTGTGAACGGAAGCAGAGGAAAAGCCTGCTATACCTTACTCGTGGAACCACTTTGTATGGAGGGCTTCTCTCAATGAACACCACGGCTCACGACGCTAGAAGGGTTTTCAAACGTACGTGAGTTCGCCAAAGGAAAGCCACAGACTACACTGTGCGAAACAAGTCTGTGTCAAACCGCGCCTTCGAGCTTCCATCTGGCTTCACGGGGAAAACCTAGTCACAACATGAACGTGTGGAACCCTAAACAGGCGGCGTGCACGTCGGTCTGAAGAAACACCACTGCAGAGAAACCGTGTTTCTACCAACCTCTTCCCTGAAAATGGTAGTCTATTCCAAGGTAAGTGTGACAGCGCAAGGCATGTGCCCCATGCCTGCGCCACGGAAATAAGGAGTGGAGATTGTCTCTCCCGGTTCAAACCTTGTTCCGTGAGAAATGTTTTCAAGAGTGCGAGAGAGAGCAGAGGGAAAAGGTCATGCCTTTAAGTCTGAGAAGGAAACCCTGGAAAGCCGTACGCCTACGTATGAGCGGCATTCTGGCGCGAACGTGTGAAGGCATAAAGAATGTGTCCTGGGACGGTGCTTGACAAACCCCTTGTGAAGAAGTCTTCCCTCAGCTATCATATGGTTTCAGGAAGATAAAAGTGTTTTCCGCCGTGGGCGTGAAGGCACGAGGGACGTGCCCTAGAGTGAGCTGTCCGTTTCGAATGTGCCGCCCGTCGTTCCACGAAGAAGGGTGAGTATGGAAATGTATGATGTGAGGAAGCATAGGGAAGATTGCCTACGGGTGTTTAACTCTAAGGACAAATCTAGAGGGTTGCCGTCCGTCGACGACCAGCTCTTTCCCTACGGATGGAAGCGCCGTGTTAAAGCTTAGGGCGAGAGAAAAGAGACGGAATGCGAGATACACCACAGTGGGGAACACGTTGTGTGGAGGGCTTCTCTCCACCAAAGTCTCGGGTCACGAATTTGGAAGGGCCTTCAAATGTACGTGAGCTAGCGTCAGCAGAGCCTTCCACTGAACTCAGAGAAACGAGGCCGCGTCAAACATGATTTCGTGCTAACCCCTTGGTTCGCGAAGCGCGAAGCCTTTTGAGATATGTGTGTGAGGGTCTTGCACTCACCTCTCAAGAAACAAAACGGTAGAGCAATAGTCTTCCCACTACCATCTACAGGGAAGAAGACGGAGGAAATGTCCCACGTTAAACGTGAAGGCGCAAGTTACTGTGCCATAGAGCCCTGCTTGGGAAAGAACTTGTGTCGAAAGCTTCTCCCAACTCAGATCTTGTTTCGGGAAGATAGAAGCGCTGTCGGTACTTTGTGTGGAAACACAAGGAAAATGCCACACGCTGAATTGTGAAGAGAAATGTGGGTCGAACGTGACCACCAACACACTCGTTGTCCCCTAGAGAGGTGTGTGTCTGGAAGTGGGAGGAAGCGTAACGGACGTGCTATACACTTAACTCCAAGAAACAACGCTGTGGAGGTGCGGTCCTTCGACTGCCCTTCCTCTTTGCTAAGGAACGAAGCGGCTTGAAGCCAAGTGTGAAAGGAAACGGAGGGCAAGGAAGGGTGATATACCTCACTCGCGGCACAACTTCTGATGGAGGGCTTTTCTCAACGAACAGCATGTGTCACGAAGATAGAAGGGTTTGCGAAAGTATGTGACTTCGCCAAAGGAAAGGCATACACGAATCTCGGCGAACCACGTCTGTGCCGATCGCGACTTCGAGCTTCCATCTGGGTTCCCGAGGAATCCATAGTCACATAATGTCTGTGTGGTATCCTACTGCAGAAACACCACTGCAGAGAAACCGTGCGTCTACTATCACCTTCCCTGAAACTGGTAGACTTTTGCAATGGAAGTGGGAAATCGCAAGGAATGTGCCCCGTGCCTGTGCCACGGAAGTAACTAGTGTAAATGTCTGTCGCGATTCGAATCCTGTTCCGTGAGAAGCGTTTCCAAGAGTATGAGAGAGAGCAGATGGAAAAGGTCATGGTTTGAAGCGTGAGAAGGAGACCCGTCAGGAAAGCCATACACGTAAGTCGGGGAAGCACTTTTCGCGTGACATGGTGAAGGCATCTAGAATGTGCCCTGTGACGGTGCTCGAGAAACCACTTGTGAAGAAGGCTTCCCTCAACTGCCGTATCGTTTCCGTAGGAGGAAACTGTTTTCCGTAGTGGGTGTGAAGGCATAAGGGACGTAGACGAGACTTCGCTCTCCGCTTCGAAGGTGCCTGCCGTCGTTACACGAAGAAGGATGTGTATGGAAATGGATGACTGCGGAAGCATAAGGAAGATGGCATGCGTTTGTTTAACTCTAAGAACAAGTCTCGAGGGTTCCCGTCCTTCGACTACCATCTCTTCTCGTAAGGATGCGAAGCCGCTCCTTAAACCTCGTGTGAACGAAAAGAGATGGAACGCGCGATACCGCACAGTGAGGAACACGTTGTGCGGAGGGTTTCTCTCCATTACGTCCTGTGTCATGGAGGTGGATGGGTCTTGCAATGTACGTGGGCTAGCCTCAGTAGCAGTAGTAGCCTGACACTGAATTCTGAGAAACAAGGCCATGTCAAACAGGCTTTCGCGCTAACATCGTGGTGCTTGAAGAAAGAAGCCTTTGGAGACATGTGCGTTGCTATATAAGGTAGGCGTCTTACACTCACCTCTCACGAAACCAAACTGTAGGGAACTAGTCTTTCCACTACCGCCTCCGGGGAAGAAGTTGGAAGAACTTTCCGACGTTCAAAGTGAAGGCACAAATGCTGGGCCGTCTACCACTGTTTGAGAGAGGAGTTGTGTCTCAAGCTCCTGTCAACCCAGATCTTGCTTCGGGAAGGGAGAAGCGTTTTCAGGACTTCGTGTGAAAGCGTAAGGACAATGCCATAGGCTGAATGGTGAAGGAAAATGTGGGTCGAATGCGACCACCAACTAACAAGTTGTCCCCTAGGGAGGTGTGTGTCTGGAAATGGGAGGAAGCGTAAGGAACGAGCTGTACACTTAAGTCTAAGAGACAATGCTGTGGAGGAGCGGTCCTTCGACTCCCCGCCTCCTTTCCTAAGGATCGAAGCAGCTTGACGCCGAGTGTGAACGGAAGCAGAGGAAAAGCCTGCTATACCTTACTCGTGGAACCACTTTGTATGGAGGGCTTCTCTCAATGAACACCACGGCTCACGACGCTAGAAGGGTTTTCAAACGTACGTGAGTTCGCCAAAGGAAAGCCACAGACTACACTGTGCGAAACAAGTCTGTGTCAAACCGCGCCTTCGAGCTTCCATCTGGCTTCACGGGGAAAACCTAGTCACAACATGAACGTGTGGAACCCTAAACAGGCGGCGTGCACGTCGGTCTGAAGAAACACCACTGCAGAGAAACCGTGTTTCTACCAACCTCTTCCCTGAAAATGGTAGTCTATTCCAAGGTAAGTGTGACAGCGCAAGGCATGTGCCCCATGCCTGCGCCACGGAAATAAGGAGTGGAGATTGTCTCTCCCGGTTCAAACCTTGTTCCGTGAGAAATGTTTTCAAGAGTGCGAGAGAGAGCAGAGGGAAAAGGTCATGCCTTTAAGTCTGAGAAGGAAACCCTGGAAAGCCGTACGCCTACGTATGAGCGGCATTCTGGCGCGAACGTGTGAAGGCATAAAGAATGTGTCCTGGGACGGTGCTTGACAAACCCCTTGTGAAGAAGTCTTCCCTCAGCTATCATATGGTTTCAGGAAGATAAAAGTGTTTTCCGCCGTGGGCGTGAAGGCACGAGGGACGTGCCCTAGAGTGAGCTGTCCGTTTCGAATGTGCCGCCCGTCGTTCCACGAAGAAGGGTGAGTATGGAAATGTATGATGTGAGGAAGCATAGGGAAGATTGCCTACGGGTGTTTAACTCTAAGGACAAATCTAGAGGGTTGCCGTCCGTCGACGACCAGCTCTTTCCCTACGGATGGAAGCGCCGTGTTAAAGCTTAGGGCGAGAGAAAAGAGACGGAATGCGAGATACACCACAGTGGGGAACACGTTGTGTGGAGGGCTTCTCTCCACCAAAGTCTCGGGTCACGAATTTGGAAGGGCCTTCAAATGTACGTGAGCTAGCGTCAGCAGAGCCTTCCACTGAACTCAGAGAAACGAGGCCGCGTCAAACATGATTTCGTGCTAACCCCTTGGTTCGCGAAGCGCGAAGCCTTTTGAGATATGTGTGTGAGGGTCTTGCACTCACCTCTCAAGAAACAAAACGGTAGAGCAATAGTCTTCCCACTACCATCTACAGGGAAGAAGACGGAGGAAATGTCCCACGTTAAACGTGAAGGCGCAAGTTACTGTGCCATAGAGCCCTGCTTGGGAAAGAACTTGTGTCGAAAGCTTCTCCCAACTCAGATCTTGTTTCGGGAAGATAGAAGCGCTGTCGGTACTTTGTGTGGAAACACAAGGAAAATGCCACACGCTGAATTGTGAAGAGAAATGTGGGTCGAACGTGACCACCAACACACTCGTTGTCCCCTAGAGAGGTGTGTGTCTGGAAGTGGGAGGAAGCGTAACGGACGTGCTATACACTTAACTCCAAGAAACAACGCTGTGGAGGTGCGGTCCTTCGACTGCCCTTCCTCTTTGCTAAGGAACGAAGCGGCTTGAAGCCAAGTGTGAAAGGAAACGGAGGGCAAGGAAGGGTGATATACCTCACTCGCGGCACAACTTCTGATGGAGGGCTTTTCTCAACGAACAGCATGTGTCACGAAGATAGAAGGGTTTGCGAAAGTATGTGACTTCGCCAAAGGGAAGGCATACACGAATCTCGGCGAACCACGTCTGTGCCGATCGCGACTTCGAGCTTCCATCTGGGTTCCCGAGGAATCCATAGTCACATAATGTCTGTGTGGTATCCTACTGCAGAAACACCACTGCAGAGAAACCGTGCGTCTACTATCACCTTCCCTGAAACTGGTAGACTTTTGCAATGGAAGTGGGAAATCGCAAGGAATGTGCCCCGTGCCTGTGCCACGGAAGTAACTAGTGTAAATGTCTGTCGCGATTCGAATCCTGTTCCGTGAGAAGCGTTTCCAAGAGTATGAGAGAGAGCAGATGGAAAAGGTCATGGTTTGAAGCGTGAGAAGGAGACCCGTCAGGAAAGCCATACACGTAAGTCGGGGAAGCACTTTTCGCGTGACATGGTGAAGGCATCTAGAATGTGCCCTGTGACGGTGCTCGAGAAACCACTTGTGAAGAAGGCTTCCCTCAACTGCCGTATCGTTTCCGTAGGAGGAAACTGTTTTCCGTAGTGGGTGTGAAGGCATAAGGGACGTAGACGAGACTTCGCTCTCCGCTTCGAAGGTGCCTGCCGTCGTTACACGAAGAAGGATGTGTATGGAAATGGATGACTGCGGAAGCATAAGGAAGATGGCATGCGTTTGTTTAACTCTAAGAACAAGTCTCGAGGGTTCCCGTCCTTCGACTACCATCTCTTCTCGTAAGGATGCGAAGCCGCTCCTTAAACCTCGTGTGAACGAAAAGAGATGGAACGCGCGATACCGCACAGTGAGGAACACGTTGTGCGGAGGGTTTCTCTCCATTACGTCCTGTGTCATGGAGGTGGATGGGTCTTGCAATGTACGTGGGCTAGCCTCAGTAGCAGTAGTAGCCTGACACTGAATTCTGAGAAACAAGGCCATGTCAAACAGGCTTTCGCGCTAACATCGTGGTGCTTGAAGAAAGAAGCCTTTGGAGACATGTGCGTTGCTATATAAGGTAGGCGTCTTACACTCACCTCTCACGAAACCAAACTGTAGGGAACTAGTCTTTCCACTACCGCCTCCGGGGAAGAAGTTGGAAGAACTTTCCGACGTTCAAAGTGAAGGCACAAATGCTGGGCCGTCTACCACTGTTTGAGAGAGGAGTTGTGTCTCAAGCTCCTGTCAACCCAGATCTTGCTTCGGGAAGGGAGAAGCGTTTTCAGGACTTCGTGTGAAAGCGTAAGGACAATGCCATAGGCTGAATGGTGAAGGAAAATGTGGGTCGAATGCGACCACCAACTAACAAGTTGTCCCCTAGGGAGGTGTGTGTCTGGAAATGGGAGGAAGCGTAAGGAACGAGCTGTACACTTAAGTCTAAGAGACAATGCTGTGGAGGAGCGGTCCTTCGACTCCCCGCCTCCTTTCCTAAGGATCGAAGCAGCTTGACGCCGAGTGTGAACGGAAGCAGAGGAAAAGCCTGCTATACCTTACTCGTGGAACCACTTTGTATGGAGGGCTTCTCTCAATGAACACCACGGCTCACGACGCTAGAAGGGTTTTCAAACGTACGTGAGTTCGCCAAAGGAAAGCCACAGACTACACTGTGCGAAACAAGTCTGTGTCAAACCGCGCCTTCGAGCTTCCATCTGGCTTCACGGGGAAAACCTAGTCACAACATGAACGTGTGGAACCCTAAACAGGCGGCGTGCACGTCGGTCTGAAGAAACACCACTGCAGAGAAACCGTGTTTCTACCAACCTCTTCCCTGAAAATGGTAGTCTATTCCAAGGTAAGTGTGACAGCGCAAGGCATGTGCCCCATGCCTGCGCCACGGAAATAAGGAGTGGAGATTGTCTCTCCCGGTTCAAACCTTGTTCCGTGAGAAATGTTTTCAAGAGTGCGAGAGAGAGCAGAGGGAAAAGGTCATGCCTTTAAGTCTGAGAAGGAAACCCTGGAAAGCCGTACGCCTACGTATGAGCGGCATTCTGGCGCGAACGTGTGAAGGCATAAAGAATGTGTCCTGGGACGGTGCTTGACAAACCCCTTGTGAAGAAGTCTTCCCTCAGCTATCATATGGTTTCAGGAAGATAAAAGTGTTTTCCGCCGTGGGCGTGAAGGCACGAGGGACGTGCCCTAGAGTGAGCTGTCCGTTTCGAATGTGCCGCCCGTCGTTCCACGAAGAAGGGTGAGTATGGAAATGTATGATGTGAGGAAGCATAGGGAAGATTGCCTACGGGTGTTTAACTCTAAGGACAAATCTAGAGGGTTGCCGTCCGTCGACGACCAGCTCTTTCCCTACGGATGGAAGCGCCGTGTTAAAGCTTAGGGCGAGAGAAAAGAGACGGAATGCGAGATACACCACAGTGGGGAACACGTTGTGTGGAGGGCTTCTCTCCACCAAAGTCTCGGGTCACGAATTTGGAAGGGCCTTCAAATGTACGTGAGCTAGCGTCAGCAGAGCCTTCCACTGAACTCAGAGAAACGAGGCCGCGTCAAACATGATTTCGTGCTAACCCCTTGGTTCGCGAAGCGCGAAGCCTTTTGAGATATGTGTGTGAGGGTCTTGCACTCACCTCTCAAGAAACAAAACGGTAGAGCAATAGTCTTCCCACTACCATCTACAGGGAAGAAGACGGAGGAAATGTCCCACGTTAAACGTGAAGGCGCAAGTTACTGTGCCATAGAGCCCTGCTTGGGAAAGAACTTGTGTCGAAAGCTTCTCCCAACTCAGATCTTGTTTCGGGAAGATAGAAGCGCTGTCGGTACTTTGTGTGGAAACACAAGGAAAATGCCACACGCTGAATTGTGAAGAGAAATGTGGGTCGAACGTGACCACCAACACACTCGTTGTCCCCTAGAGAGGTGTGTGTCTGGAAGTGGGAGGAAGCGTAACGGACGTGCTATACACTTAACTCCAAGAAACAACGCTGTGGAGGTGCGGTCCTTCGACTGCCCTTCCTCTTTGCTAAGGAACGAAGCGGCTTGAAGCCAAGTGTGAAAGGAAACGGAGGGCAAGGAAGGGTGATATACCTCACTCGCGGCACAACTTCTGATGGAGGGCTTTTCTCAACGAACAGCATGTGTCACGAAGATAGAAGGGTTTGCGAAAGTATGTGACTTCGCCAAAGGGAAGGCATACACGAATCTCGGCGAACCACGTCTGTGCCGATCGCGACTTCGAGCTTCCATCTGGGTTCCCGAGGAATCCATAGTCACATAATGTCTGTGTGGTATCCTACTGCAGAAACACCACTGCAGAGAAACCGTGCGTCTACTATCACCTTCCCTGAAACTGGTAGACTTTTGCAATGGAAGTGGGAAATCGCAAGGAATGTGCCCCGTGCCTGTGCCACGGAAGTAACTAGTGTAAATGTCTGTCGCGATTCGAATCCTGTTCCGTGAGAAGCGTTTCCAAGAGTATGAGAGAGAGCAGATGGAAAAGGTCATGGTTTGAAGCGTGAGAAGGAGACCCGTCAGGAAAGCCATACACGTAAGTCGGGGAAGCACTTTTCGCGTGACATGGTGAAGGCATCTAGAATGTGCCCTGTGACGGTGCTCGAGAAACCACTTGTGAAGAAGGCTTCCCTCAACTGCCGTATCGTTTCCGTAGGAGGAAACTGTTTTCCGTAGTGGGTGTGAAGGCATAAGGGACGTAGACGAGACTTCGCTCTCCGCTTCGAAGGTGCCTGCCGTCGTTACACGAAGAAGGATGTGTATGGAAATGGATGACTGCGGAAGCATAAGGAAGATGGCGTGCGTTTGTTTAACTCTAAGAACAAGTCTCGAGGGTTCCCGTCCTTCGACTACCATCTCTTCTCGTAAGGATGCGAAGCCGCTCCTTAAACCTCGTGTGAACGAAAAGAGATGGAACGCGCGATACCGCACAGTGAGGAACACGTTGTGCGGAGGGTTTCTCTCCATTACGTCCTGTGTCATGGAGGTGGATGGGTCTTGCAATGTACGTGGGCTAGCCTCAGTAGCAGTAGTAGCCTGACACTGAATTCTGAGAAACAAGGCCATGTCAAACAGGCTTTCGCGCTAACATCGTGGTGCTTGAAGAAAGAAGCCTTTGGAGACATGTGCGTTGCTATATAAGGTAGGCGTCTTACACTCACCTCTCACGAAACCAAACTGTAGGGAACTAGTCTTTCCACTACCGCCTCCGGGGAAGAAGTTGGAAGAACTTTCCGACGTTCAAAGTGAAGGCACAAATGCTGGGCCGTCTACCACTGTTTGAGAGAGGAGTTGTGTCTCAAGCTCCTGTCAACCCAGATCTTGCTTCGGGAAGGGAGAAGCGTTTTCAGGACTTCGTGTGAAAGCGTAAGGACAATGCCATAGGCTGAATGGTGAAGGAAAATGTGGGTCGAATGCGACCACCAACTAACAAGTTGTCCCCTAGGGAGGTGTGTGTCTGGAAATGGGAGGAAGCGTAAGGAACGAGCTGTACACTTAAGTCTAAGAGACAATGCTGTGGAGGAGCGGTCCTTCGACTCCCCGCCTCCTTTCCTAAGGATCGAAGCAGCTTGACGCCGAGTGTGAACGGAAGCAGAGGAAAAGCCTGCTATACCTTACTCGTGGAACCACTTTGTATGGAGGGCTTCTCTCAATGAACACCACGGCTCACGACGCTAGAAGGGTTTTCAAACGTACGTGAGTTCGCCAAAGGAAAGCCACAGACTACACTGTGCGAAACAAGTCTGTGTCAAACCGCGCCTTCGAGCTTCCATCTGGCTTCACGGGGAAAACCTAGTCACAACATGAACGTGTGGAACCCTAAACAGGCGGCGTGCACGTCGGTCTGAAGAAACACCACTGCAGAGAAACCGTGTTTCTACCAACCTCTTCCCTGAAAATGGTAGTCTATTCCAAGGTAAGTGTGACAGCGCAAGGCATGTGCCCCATGCCTGCGCCACGGAAATAAGGAGTGGAGATTGTCTCTCCCGGTTCAAACCTTGTTCCGTGAGAAATGTTTTCAAGAGTGTGAGAGAGAGCAGAGGGAAAAGGTCATGCCTTTAAGTCTGAGAAGGAAACCCTGGAAAGCCGTACGCCTACGTATGAGCGGCATTCTGGCGCGAACGTGTGAAGGCATAAAGAATGTGTCCTGGGACGGTGCTTGACAAACCCCTTGTGAAGAAGTCTTCCCTCAGCTATCATATGGTTTCAGGAAGATAAAAGTGTTTTCCGCCGTGGGCGTGAAGGCACGAGGGACGTGCCCTAGAGTGAGCTGTCCGTTTCGAATGTGCCGCCCGTCGTTCCACGAAGAAGGGTGAGTATGGAAATGTATGATGTGAGGAAGCATAGGGAAGATTGCCTACGGGTGTTTAACTCTAAGGACAAATCTAGAGGGTTGCCGTCCGTCGACGACCAGCTCTTTCCCTACGGATGGAAGCGCCGTGTTAAAGCTTAGGGCGAGAGAAAAGAGACGGAATGCGAGATACACCACAGTGGGGAACACGTTGTGTGGAGGGCTTCTCTCCACCAAAGTCTCGGGTCACGAATTTGGAAGGGCCTTCAAATGTACGTGAGCTAGCGTCAGCAGAGCCTTCCACTGAACTCAGAGAAACGAGGCCGCGTCAAACATGATTTCGTGCTAACCCCTTGGTTCGCGAAGCGCGAAGCCTTTTGAGATATGTGTGTGAGGGTCTTGCACTCACCTCTCAAGAAACAAAACGGTAGAGCAATAGTCTTCCCACTACCATCTACAGGGAAGAAGACGGAGGAAATGTCCCACGTTAAACGTGAAGGCGCAAGTTACTGTGCCATAGAGCCCTGCTTGGGAAAGAACTTGTGTCGAAAGCTTCTCCCAACTCAGATCTTGTTTCGGGAAGATAGAAGCGCTGTCGGTACTTTGTGTGGAAACACAAGGAAAATGCCACACGCTGAATTGTGAAGAGAAATGTGGGTCGAACGTGACCACCAACACACTCGTTGTCCCCTAGAGAGGTGTGTGTCTGGAAGTGGGAGGAAGCGTAACGGACGTGCTATACACTTAACTCCAAGAAACAACGCTGTGGAGGTGCGGTCCTTCGACTGCCCTTCCTCTTTGCTAAGGAACGAAGCGGCTTGAAGCCAAGTGTGAAAGGAAACGGAGGGCAAGGAAGGGTGATATACCTCACTCGCGGCACAACTTCTGATGGAGGGCTTTTCTCAACGAACACCATGTGTCACGAAGATAGAAGGGTTTGCGAAAGTATGTGACTTCGCCAAAGGAAAGGCATACACGAATCTCGGCGAACCACGTCTGTGCCGATCGCGACTTCGAGCTTCCATCTGGGTTCCCGAGGAATCCATAGTCACATAATGTCTGTGTGGTATCCTACTGCAGAAACACCACTGCAGAGAAACCGTGCGTCTACTATCACCTTCCCTGAAACTGGTAGACTTTTGCAATGGAAGTGGGAAATCGCAAGGAATGTGCCCCGTGCCTGTGCCACGGAAGTAACTAGTGTAAATGTCTGTCGCGATTCGAATCCTGTTCCGTGAGAAGCGTTTCCAAGAGTATGAGAGAGAGCAGATGGAAAAGGTCATGGTTTGAAGCGTGAGAAGGAGACCCGTCAGGAAAGCCATACACGTAAGTCGGGGAAGCACTTTTCGCGTGACATGGTGAAGGCATCTAGAATGTGCCCTGTGACGGTGCTCGAGAAACCACTTGTGAAGAAGGCTTCCCTCAACTGCCGCATCGTTTCCGTAGGAGGAAACTGTTTTCCGTAGTGGGTGTGAAGGCATAAGGGACGTAGACGAGACTTCGCTCTCCGCTTCGAAGGTGCCTGCCGTCGTTACACGAAGAAGGATGTGTATGGAAATGGATGACTGCGGAAGCATAAGGAAGATGGCGTGCGTTTGTTTAACTCTAAGAACAAGTCTCGAGGGTTCCCGTCCTTCGACTACCATCTCTTCTCGTAAGGATGCGAAGCCGCTCCTTAAACCTCGTGTGAACGAAAAGAGATGGAACGCGCGATACCGCACAGTGAGGAACACGTTGTGCGGAGGGTTTCTCTCCATTACGTCCTGTGTCATGGAGGTGGATGGGTCTTGCAATGTACGTGGGCTAGCCTCAGTAGCAGTAGTAGCCTGACACTGAATTCTGAGAAACAAGGCCATGTCAAACAGGCTTTCGCGCTAACATCGTGGTGCTTGAAGAAAGAAGCCTTTGGAGACATGTGCGTTGCTATATAAGGTAGGCGTCTTACACTCACCTCTCACGAAACCAAACTGTAGGGAACTAGTCTTTCCACTACCGCCTCCGGGGAAGAAGTTGGAAGAACTTTCCGACGTTCAAAGTGAAGGCACAAATGCTGGGCCGTCTACCACTGTTTGAGAGAGGAGTTGTGTCTCAAGCTCCTGTCAACCCAGATCTTGCTTCGGGAAGGGAGAAGCGTTTTCAGGACTTCGTGTGAAAGCGTAAGGACAATGCCATAGGCTGAATGGTGAAGGAAAATGTGGGTCGAATGCGACCACCAACTAACAAGTTGTCCCCTAGGGAGGTGTGTGTCTGGAAATGGGAGGAAGCGTAAGGAACGAGCTGTACACTTAAGTCTAAGAGACAATGCTGTGGAGGAGCGGTCCTTCGACTCCCCGCCTCCTTTCCTAAGGATCGAAGCAGCTTGACGCCGAGTGTGAACGGAAGCAGAGGAAAAGCCTGCTATACCTTACTCGTGGAACCACTTTGTATGGAGGGCTTCTCTCAATGAACACCACGGCTCACGACGCTAGAAGGGTTTTCAAACGTACGTGAGTTCGCCAAAGGAAAGCCACAGACTACACTGTGCGAAACAAGTCTGTGTCAAACCGCGCCTTCGAGCTTCCATCTGGCTTCACGGGGAAAACCTAGTCACAACATGAACGTGTGGAACCCTAAACAGGCGGCGTGCACGTCGGTCTGAAGAAACACCACTGCAGAGAAACCGTGTTTCTACCAACCTCTTCCCTGAAAATGGTAGTCTATTCCAAGGTAAGTGTGACAGCGCAAGGCATGTGCCCCATGCCTGCGCCACGGAAATAAGGAGTGGAGATTGTCTCTCCCGGTTCAAACCTTGTTCCGTGAGAAATGTTTTCAAGAGTGCGAGAGAGAGCAGAGGGAAAAGGTCATGCCTTTAAGTCTGAGAAGGAAACCCTGGAAAGCCGTACGCCTACGTATGAGCGGCATTCTGGCGCGAACGTGTGAAGGCATAAAGAATGTGTCCTGGGACGGTGCTTGACAAACCCCTTGTGAAGAAGTCTTCCCTCAGCTATCATATGGTTTCAGGAAGATAAAAGTGTTTTCCGCCGTGGGCGTGAAGGCACGAGGGACGTGCCCTAGAGTGAGCTGTCCGTTTCGAATGTGCCGCCCGTCGTTCCACGAAGAAGGGTGAGTATGGAAATGTATGATGTGAGGAAGCATAGGGAAGATTGCCTACGGGTGTTTAACTCTAAGGACAAATCTAGAGGGTTGCCGTCCGTCGACGACCAGCTCTTTCCCTACGGATGGAAGCGCCGTGTTAAAGCTTAGGGCGAGAGAAAAGAGACGGAATGCGAGATACACCACAGTGGGGAACACGTTGTGTGGAGGGCTTCTCTCCACCAAAGTCTCGGGTCACGAATTTGGAAGGGCCTTCAAATGTACGTGAGCTAGCGTCAGCAGAGCCTTCCACTGAACTCAGAGAAACGAGGCCGCGTCAAACATGATTTCGTGCTAACCCCTTGGTTCGCGAAGCGCGAAGCCTTTTGAGATATGTGTGTGAGGGTCTTGCACTCACCTCTCAAGAAACAAAACGGTAGAGCAATAGTCTTCCCACTACCATCTACAGGGAAGAAGACGGAGGAAATGTCCCACGTTAAACGTGAAGGCGCAAGTTACTGTGCCATAGAGCCCTGCTTGGGAAAGAACTTGTGTCGAAAGCTTCTCCCAACTCAGATCTTGTTTCGGGAAGATAGAAGCGCTGTCGGTACTTTGTGTGGAAACACAAGGAAAATGCCACACGCTGAATTGTGAAGAGAAATGTGGGTCGAACGTGACCACCAACACACTCGTTGTCCCCTAGAGAGGTGTGTGTCTGGAAGTGGGAGGAAGCGTAACGGACGTGCTATACACTTAACTCCAAGAAACAACGCTGTGGAGGTGCGGTCCTTCGACTGCCCTTCCTCTTTGCTAAGGAACGAAGCGGCTTGAAGCCAAGTGTGAAAGGAAACGGAGGGCAAGGAAGGGTGATATACCTCACTCGCGGCACAACTTCTGATGGAGGGCTTTTCTCAACGAACACCATGTGTCACGAAGATAGAAGGGTTTGCGAAAGTATGTGACTTCGCCAAAGGAAAGGCATACACGAATCTCGGCGAACCACGTCTGTGCCGATCGCGACTTCGAGCTTCCATCTGGGTTCCCGAGGAATCCATAGTCACATAATGTCTGTGTGGTATCCTACTGCAGAAACACCACTGCAGAGAAACCGTGCGTCTACTATCACCTTCCCTGAAACTGGTAGACTTTTGCAATGGAAGTGGGAAATCGCAAGGAATGTGCCCCGTGCCTGTGCCACGGAAGTAACTAGTGTAAATGTCTGTCGCGATTCGAATCCTGTTCCGTGAGAAGCGTTTCCAAGAGTATGAGAGAGAGCAGATGGAAAAGGTCATGGTTTGAAGCGTGAGAAGGAGACCCGTCAGGAAAGCCATACACGTAAGTCGGGGAAGCACTTTTCGCGTGACATGGTGAAGGCATCTAGAATGTGCCCTGTGACGGTGCTCGAGAAACCACTTGTGAAGAAGGCTTCCCTCAACTGCCGCATCGTTTCCGTAGGAGGAAACTGTTTTCCGTAGTGGGTGTGAAGGCATAAGGGACGTAGACGAGACTTCGCTCTCCGCTTCGAAGGTGCCTGCCGTCGTTACACGAAGAAGGATGTGTATGGAAATGGATGACTGCGGAAGCATAAGGAAGATGGCGTGCGTTTGTTTAACTCTAAGAACAAGTCTCGAGGGTTCCCGTCCTTCGACTACCATCTCTTCTCGTAAGGATGCGAAGCCGCTCCTTAAACCTCGTGTGAACGAAAAGAGATGGAACGCGCGATACCGCACAGTGAGGAACACGTTGTGCGGAGGGTTTCTCTCCATTACGTCCTGTGTCATGGAGGTGGATGGGTCTTGCAATGTACGTGGGCTAGCCTCAGTAGCAGTAGTAGCCTGACACTGAATTCTGAGAAACAAGGCCATGTCAAACAGGCTTTCGCGCTAACATCGTGGTGCTTGAAGAAAGAAGCCTTTGGAGACATGTGCGTTGCTATATAAGGTAGGCGTCTTACACTCACCTCTCACGAAACCAAACTGTAGGGAACTAGTCTTTCCACTACCGCCTCCGGGGAAGAAGTTGGAAGAACTTTCCGACGTTCAAAGTGAAGGCACAAATGCTGGGCCGTCTACCACTGTTTGAGAGAGGAGTTGTGTCTCAAGCTCCTGTCAACCCAGATCTTGCTTCGGGAAGGGAGAAGCGTTTTCAGGACTTCGTGTGAAAGCGTAAGGACAATGCCATAGGCTGAATGGTGAAGGAAAATGTGGGTCGAATGCGACCACCAACTAACAAGTTGTCCCCTAGGGAGGTGTGTGTCTGGAAATGGGAGGAAGCGTAAGGAACGAGCTGTACACTTAAGTCTAAGAGACAATGCTGTGGAGGAGCGGTCCTTCGACTCCCCGCCTCCTTTCCTAAGGATCGAAGCAGCTTGACGCCGAGTGTGAACGGAAGCAGAGGAAAAGCCTGCTATACCTTACTCGTGGAACCACTTTGTATGGAGGGCTTCTCTCAATGAACACCACGGCTCACGACGCTAGAAGGGTTTTCAAACGTACGTGAGTTCGCCAAAGGAAAGCCACAGACTACACTGTGCGAAACAAGTCTGTGTCAAACCGCGCCTTCGAGCTTCCATCTGGCTTCACGGGGAAAACCTAGTCACAACATGAACGTGTGGAACCCTAAACAGGCGGCGTGCACGTCGGTCTGAAGAAACACCACTGCAGAGAAACCGTGTTTCTACCAACCTCTTCCCTGAAAATGGTAGTCTATTCCAAGGTAAGTGTGACAGCGCAAGGCATGTGCCCCATGCCTGCGCCACGGAAATAAGGAGTGGAGATTGTCTCTCCCGGTTCAAACCTTGTTCCGTGAGAAATGTTTTCAAGAGTGCGAGAGAGAGCAGAGGGAAAAGGTCATGCCTTTAAGTCTGAGAAGGAAACCCTGGAAAGCCGTACGCCTACGTATGAGCGGCATTCTGGCGCGAACGTGTGAAGGCATAAAGAATGTGTCCTGGGACGGTGCTTGACAAACCCCTTGTGAAGAAGTCTTCCCTCAGCTATCATATGGTTTCAGGAAGATAAAAGTGTTTTCCGCCGTGGGCGTGAAGGCACGAGGGACGTGCCCTAGAGTGAGCTGTCCGTTTCGAATGTGCCGCCCGTCGTTCCACGAAGAAGGGTGAGTATGGAAATGTATGATGTGAGGAAGCATAGGGAAGATTGCCTACGGGTGTTTAACTCTAAGGACAAATCTAGAGGGTTGCCGTCCGTCGACGACCAGCTCTTTCCCTACGGATGGAAGCGCCGTGTTAAAGCTTAGGGCGAGAGAAAAGAGACGGAATGCGAGATACACCACAGTGGGGAACACGTTGTGTGGAGGGCTTCTCTCCACCAAAGTCTCGGGTCACGAATTTGGAAGGGCCTTCAAATGTACGTGAGCTAGCGTCAGCAGAGCCTTCCACTGAACTCAGAGAAACGAGGCCGCGTCAAACATGATTTCGTGCTAACCCCTTGGTTCGCGAAGCGCGAAGCCTTTTGAGATATGTGTGTGAGGGTCTTGCACTCACCTCTCAAGAAACAAAACGGTAGAGCAATAGTCTTCCCACTACCATCTACAGGGAAGAAGACGGAGGAAATGTCCCACGTTAAACGTGAAGGCGCAAGTTACTGTGCCATAGAGCCCTGCTTGGGAAAGAACTTGTGTCGAAAGCTTCTCCCAACTCAGATCTTGTTTCGGGAAGATAGAAGCGCTGTCGGTACTTTGTGTGGAAACACAAGGAAAATGCCACACGCTGAATTGTGAAGAGAAATGTGGGTCGAACGTGACCACCAACACACTCGTTGTCCCCTAGAGAGGTGTGTGTCTGGAAGTGGGAGGAAGCGTAACGGACGTGCTATACACTTAACTCCAAGAAACAACGCTGTGGAGGTGCGGTCCTTCGACTGCCCTTCCTCTTTGCTAAGGAACGAAGCGGCTTGAAGCCAAGTGTGAAAGGAAACGGAGGGCAAGGAAGGGTGATATACCTCACTCGCGGCACAACTTCTGATGGAGGGCTTTTCTCAACGAACACCATGTGTCACGAAGATAGAAGGGTTTGCGAAAGTATGTGACTTCGCCAAAGGAAAGGCATACACGAATCTCGGCGAACCACGTCTGTGCCGATCGCGACTTCGAGCTTCCATCTGGGTTCCCGAGGAATCCATAGTCACATAATGTCTGTGTGGTATCCTACTGCAGAAACACCACTGCAGAGAAACCGTGCGTCTACTATCACCTTCCCTGAAACTGGTAGACTTTTGCAATGGAAGTGGGAAATCGCAAGGAATGTGCCCCGTGCCTGTGCCACGGAAGTAACTAGTGTAAATGTCTGTCGCGATTCGAATCCTGTTCCGTGAGAAGCGTTTCCAAGAGTATGAGAGAGAGCAGATGGAAAAGGTCATGGTTTGAAGCGTGAGAAGGAGACCCGTCAGGAAAGCCATACACGTAAGTCGGGGAAGCACTTTTCGCGTGACATGGTGAAGGCATCTAGAATGTGCCCTGTGACGGTGCTCGAGAAACCACTTGTGAAGAAGGCTTCCCTCAACTGCCGCATCGTTTCCGTAGGAGGAAACTGTTTTCCGTAGTGGGTGTGAAGGCATAAGGGACGTAGACGAGACTTCGCTCTCCGCTTCGAAGGTGCCTGCCGTCGTTACACGAAGAAGGATGTGTATGGAAATGGATGACTGCGGAAGCATAAGGAAGATGGCATGCGTTTGTTTAACTCTAAGAACAAGTCTCGAGGGTTCCCGTCCTTCGACTACCATCTCTTCTCGTAAGGATGCGAAGCCGCTCCTTAAACCTCGTGTGAACGAAAAGAGATGGAACGCGCGATACCGCACAGTGAGGAACACGTTGTGCGGAGGGTTTCTCTCCATTACGTCCTGTGTCATGGAGGTGGATGGGTCTTGCAATGTACGTGGGCTAGCCTCAGTAGCAGTAGTAGCCTGACACTGAATTCTGAGAAACAAGGCCATGTCAAACAGGCTTTCGCCCTAACATCGTGGTGCTTGAAGAAAGAAGCCTTTGGAGACATGTGCGTTGCTATATAAGGTAGGCGTCTTACACTCACCTCTCACGAAACCAAACTGTAGGGAACTAGTCTTTCCACTACCGCCTCCGGGGAAGAAGTTGGAAGAACTTTCCGACGTTCAAAGTGAAGGCACAAATGCTGGGCCGTCTACCACTGTTTGAGAGAGGAGTTGTGTCTCAAGCTCCTGTCAACCCAGATCTTGCTTCGGGAAGGGAGAAGCGTTTTCAGGACTTCGTGTGAAAGCGTAAGGACAATGCCATAGGCTGAATGGTGAAGGAAAATGTGGGTCGAATGCGACCACCAACTAACAAGTTGTCCCCTAGGGAGGTGTGTGTCTGGAAATGGGAGGAAGCGTAAGGAACGAGCTGTACACTTAAGTCTAAGAGACAATGCTGTGGAGGAGCGGTCCTTCGACTCCCCGCCTCCTTTCCTAAGGATCGAAGCAGCTTGACGCCGAGTGTGAACGGAAGCAGAGGAAAAGCCTGCTATACCTTACTCGTGGAACCACTTTGTATGGAGGGCTTCTCTCAATGAACACCACGGCTCACGACGCTAGAAGGGTTTTCAAACGTACGTGAGTTCGCCAAAGGAAAGCCACAGACTACACTGTGCGAAACAAGTCTGTGTCAAACCGCGCCTTCGAGCTTCCATCTGGCTTCACGGGGAAAACCTAGTCACAACATGAACGTGTGGAACCCTAAACAGGCGGCGTGCACGTCGGTCTGAAGAAACACCACTGCAGAGAAACCGTGTTTCTACCAACCTCTTCCCTGAAAATGGTAGTCTATTCCAAGGTAAGTGTGACAGCGCAAGGCATGTGCCCCATGCCTGCGCCACGGAAATAAGGAGTGGAGATTGTCTCTCCCGGTTCAAACCTTGTTCCGTGAGAAATGTTTTCAAGAGTGCGAGAGAGAGCAGAGGGAAAAGGTCATGCCTTTAAGTCTGAGAAGGAAACCCTGGAAAGCCGTACGCCTACGTATGAGCGGCATTCTGGCGCGAACGTGTGAAGGCATAAAGAATGTGTCCTGGGACGGTGCTTGACAAACCCCTTGTGAAGAAGTCTTCCCTCAGCTATCATATGGTTTCAGGAAGATAAAAGTGTTTTCCGCCGTGGGCGTGAAGGCACGAGGGACGTGCCCTAGAGTGAGCTGTCCGTTTCGAATGTGCCGCCCGTCGTTCCACGAAGAAGGGTGAGTATGGAAATGTATGATGTGAGGAAGCATAGGGAAGATTGCCTACGGGTGTTTAACTCTAAGGACAAATCTAGAGGGTTGCCGTCCGTCGACGACCAGCTCTTTCCCTACGGATGGAAGCGCCGTGTTAAAGCTTAGGGCGAGAGAAAAGAGACGGAATGCGAGATACACCACAGTGGGGAACACGTTGTGTGGAGGGCTTCTCTCCACCAAAGTCTCGGGTCACGAATTTGGAAGGGCCTTCAAATGTACGTGAGCTAGCGTCAGCAGAGCCTTCCACTGAACTCAGAGAAACGAGGCCGCGTCAAACATGATTTCGTGCTAACCCCTTGGTTCGCGAAGCGCGAAGCCTTTTGAGATATGTGTGTGAGGGTCTTGCACTCACCTCTCAAGAAACAAAACGGTAGAGCAATAGTCTTCCCACTACCATCTACAGGGAAGAAGACGGAGGAAATGTCCCACGTTAAACGTGAAGGCGCAAGTTACTGTGCCATAGAGCCCTGCTTGGGAAAGAACTTGTGTCGAAAGCTTCTCCCAACTCAGATCTTGTTTCGGGAAGATAGAAGCGCTGTCGGTACTTTGTGTGGAAACACAAGGAAAATGCCACACGCTGAATTGTGAAGAGAAATGTGGGTCGAACGTGACCACCAACACACTCGTTGTCCCCTAGAGAGGTGTGTGTCTGGAAGTGGGAGGAAGCGTAACGGACGTGCTATACACTTAACTCCAAGAAACAACGCTGTGGAGGTGCGGTCCTTCGACTGCCCTTCCTCTTTGCTAAGGAACGAAGCGGCTTGAAGCCAAGTGTGAAAGGAAACGGAGGGCAAGGAAGGGTGATATACCTCACTCGCGGCACAACTTCTGATGGAGGGCTTTTCTCAACGAACACCATGTGTCACGAAGATAGAAGGGTTTGCGAAAGTATGTGACTTCGCCAAAGGAAAGGCATACACGAATCTCGGCGAACCACGTCTGTGCCGATCGCGACTTCGAGCTTCCATCTGGGTTCCCGAGGAATCCATAGTCACATAATGTCTGTGTGGTATCCTACTGCAGAAACACCACTGCAGAGAAACCGTGCGTCTACTATCACCTTCCCTGAAACTGGTAGACTTTTGCAATGGAAGTGGGAAATCGCAAGGAATGTGCCCCGTGCCTGTGCCACGGAAGTAACTAGTGTAAATGTCTGTCGCGATTCGAATCCTGTTCCGTGAGAAGCGTTTCCAAGAGTATGAGAGAGAGCAGATGGAAAAGGTCATGGTTTGAAGCGTGAGAAGGAGACCCGTCAGGAAAGCCATACACGTAAGTCGGGGAAGCACTTTTCGCGTGACATGGTGAAGGCATCTAGAATGTGCCCTGTGACGGTGCTCGAGAAACCACTTGTGAAGAAGGCTTCCCTCAACTGCCGCATCGTTTCCGTAGGAGGAAACTGTTTTCCGTAGTGGGTGTGAAGGCATAAGGGACGTAGACGAGACTTCGCTCTCCGCTTCGAAGGTGCCTGCCGTCGTTACACGAAGAAGGATGTGTATGGAAATGGATGACTGCGGAAGCATAAGGAAGATGGCATGCGTTTGTTTAACTCTAAGAACAAGTCTCGAGGGTTCCCGTCCTTCGACTACCATCTCTTCTCGTAAGGATGCGAAGCCGCTCCTTAAACCTCGTGTGAACGAAAAGAGATGGAACGCGCGATACCGCACAGTGAGGAACACGTTGTGCGGAGGGTTTCTCTCCATTACGTCCTGTGTCATGGAGGTGGATGGGTCTTGCAATGTACGTGGGCTAGCCTCAGTAGCAGTAGTAGCCTGACACTGAATTCTGAGAAACAAGGCCATGTCAAACAGGCTTTCGCCCTAACATCGTGGTGCTTGAAGAAAGAAGCCTTTGGAGACATGTGCGTTGCTATATAAGGTAGGCGTCTTACACTCACCTCTCACGAAACCAAACTGTAGGGAACTAGTCTTTCCACTACCGCCTCCGGGGAAGAAGTTGGAAGAACTTTCCGACGTTCAAAGTGAAGGCACAAATGCTGGGCCGTCTACCACTGTTTGAGAGAGGAGTTGTGTCTCAAGCTCCTGTCAACCCAGATCTTGCTTCGGGAAGGGAGAAGCGTTTTCAGGACTTCGTGTGAAAGCGTAAGGACAATGCCATAGGCTGAATGGTGAAGGAAAATGTGGGTCGAATGCGACCACCAACTAACAAGTTGTCCCCTAGGGAGGTGTGTGTCTGGAAATGGGAGGAAGCGTAAGGAACGAGCTGTACACTTAAGTCTAAGAGACAATGCTGTGGAGGAGCGGTCCTTCGACTCCCCGCCTCCTTTCCTAAGGATCGAAGCAGCTTGACGCCGAGTGTGAACGGAAGCAGAGGAAAAGCCTGCTATACCTTACTCGTGGAACCACTTTGTATGGAGGGCTTCTCTCAATGAACACCACGGCTCACGACGCTAGAAGGGTTTTCAAACGTACGTGAGTTCGCCAAAGGAAAGCCACAGACTACACTGTGCGAAACAAGTCTGTGTCAAACCGCGCCTTCGAGCTTCCATCTGGCTTCACGGGGAAAACCTAGTCACAACATGAACGTGTGGAACCCTAAACAGGCGGCGTGCACGTCGGTCTGAAGAAACACCACTGCAGAGAAACCGTGTTTCTACCAACCTCTTCCCTGAAAATGGTAGTCTATTCCAAGGTAAGTGTGACAGCGCAAGGCATGTGCCCCATGCCTGCGCCACGGAAATAAGGAGTGGAGATTGTCTCTCCCGGTTCAAACCTTGTTCCGTGAGAAATGTTTTCAAGAGTGCGAGAGAGAGCAGAGGGAAAAGGTCATGCCTTTAAGTCTGAGAAGGAAACCCTGGAAAGCCGTACGCCTACGTATGAGCGGCATTCTGGCGCGAACGTGTGAAGGCATAAAGAATGTGTCCTGGGACGGTGCTTGACAAACCCCTTGTGAAGAAGTCTTCCCTCAGCTATCATATGGTTTCAGGAAGATAAAAGTGTTTTCCGCCGTGGGCGTGAAGGCACGAGGGACGTGCCCTAGAGTGAGCTGTCCGTTTCGAATGTGCCGCCCGTCGTTCCACGAAGAAGGGTGAGTATGGAAATGTATGATGTGAGGAAGCATAGGGAAGATTGCCTACGGGTGTTTAACTCTAAGGACAAATCTAGAGGGTTGCCGTCCGTCGACGACCAGCTCTTTCCCTACGGATGGAAGCGCCGTGTTAAAGCTTAGGGCGAGAGAAAAGAGACGGAATGCGAGATACACCACAGTGGGGAACACGTTGTGTGGAGGGCTTCTCTCCACCAAAGTCTCGGGTCACGAATTTGGAAGGGCCTTCAAATGTACGTGAGCTAGCGTCAGCAGAGCCTTCCACTGAACTCAGAGAAACGAGGCCGCGTCAAACATGATTTCGTGCTAACCCCTTGGTTCGCGAAGCGCGAAGCCTTTTGAGATATGTGTGTGAGGGTCTTGCACTCACCTCTCAAGAAACAAAACGGTAGAGCAATAGTCTTCCCACTACCATCTACAGGGAAGAAGACGGAGGAAATGTCCCACGTTAAACGTGAAGGCGCAAGTTACTGTGCCATAGAGCCCTGCTTGGGAAAGAACTTGTGTCGAAAGCTTCTCCCAACTCAGATCTTGTTTCGGGAAGATAGAAGCGCTGTCGGTACTTTGTGTGGAAACACAAGGAAAATGCCACACGCTGAATTGTGAAGAGAAATGTGGGTCGAACGTGACCACCAACACACTCGTTGTCCCCTAGAGAGGTGTGTGTCTGGAAGTGGGAGGAAGCGTAACGGACGTGCTATACACTTAACTCCAAGAAACAACGCTGTGGAGGTGCGGTCCTTCGACTGCCCTTCCTCTTTGCTAAGGAACGAAGCGGCTTGAAGCCAAGTGTGAAAGGAAACGGAGGGCAAGGAAGGGTGATATACCTCACTCGCGGCACAACTTCTGATGGAGGGCTTTTCTCAACGAACACCATGTGTCACGAAGATAGAAGGGTTTGCGAAAGTATGTGACTTCGCCAAAGGAAAGGCATACACGAATCTCGGCGAACCACGTCTGTGCCGATCGCGACTTCGAGCTTCCATCTGGGTTCCCGAGGAATCCATAGTCACATAATGTCTGTGTGGTATCCTACTGCAGAAACACCACTGCAGAGAAACCGTGCGTCTACTATCACCTTCCCTGAAACTGGTAGACTTTTGCAATGGAAGTGGGAAATCGCAAGGAATGTGCCCCGTGCCTGTGCCACGGAAGTAACTAGTGTAAATGTCTGTCGCGATTCGAATCCTGTTCCGTGAGAAGCGTTTCCAAGAGTATGAGAGAGAGCAGATGGAAAAGGTCATGGTTTGAAGCGTGAGAAGGAGACCCGTCAGGAAAGCCATACACGTAAGTCGGGGAAGCACTTTTCGCGTGACATGGTGAAGGCATCTAGAATGTGCCCTGTGACGGTGCTCGAGAAACCACTTGTGAAGAAGGCTTCCCTCAACTGCCGCATCGTTTCCGTAGGAGGAAACTGTTTTCCGTAGTGGGTGTGAAGGCATAAGGGACGTAGACGAGACTTCGCTCTCCGCTTCGAAGGTGCCTGCCGTCGTTACACGAAGAAGGATGTGTATGGAAATGGATGACTGCGGAAGCATAAGGAAGATGGCGTGCGTTTGTTTAACTCTAAGAACAAGTCTCGAGGGTTCCCGTCCTTCGACTACCATCTCTTCTCGTAAGGATGCGAAGCCGCTCCTTAAACCTCGTGTGAACGAAAAGAGATGGAACGCGCGATACCGCACAGTGAGGAACACGTTGTGCGGAGGGTTTCTCTCCATTACGTCCTGTGTCATGGAGGTGGATGGGTCTTGCAATGTACGTGGGCTAGCCTCAGTAGCAGTAGTAGCCTGACACTGAATTCTGAGAAACAAGGCCATGTCAAACAGGCTTTCGCGCTAACATCGTGGTGCTTGAAGAAAGAAGCCTTTGGAGACATGTGCGTTGCTATATAAGGTAGGCGTCTTACACTCACCTCTCACGAAACCAAACTGTAGGGAACTAGTCTTTCCACTACCGCCTCCGGGGAAGAAGTTGGAAGAACTTTCCGACGTTCAAAGTGAAGGCACAAATGCTGGGCCGTCTACCACTGTTTGAGAGAGGAGTTGTGTCTCAAGCTCCTGTCAACCCAGATCTTGCTTCGGGAAGGGAGAAGCGTTTTCAGGACTTCGTGTGAAAGCGTAAGGACAATGCCATAGGCTGAATGGTGAAGGAAAATGTGGGTCGAATGCGACCACCAACTAACAAGTTGTCCCCTAGGGAGGTGTGTGTCTGGAAATGGGAGGAAGCGTAAGGAACGAGCTGTACACTTAAGTCTAAGAGACAATGCTGTGGAGGAGCGGTCCTTCGACTCCCCGCCTCCTTTCCTAAGGATCGAAGCAGCTTGACGCCGAGTGTGAACGGAAGCAGAGGAAAAGCCTGCTATACCTTACTCGGGGAACCACTTTGTATGGAGGGCTTCTCTCAATGAACACCACGGCTCACGACGCTAGAAGGGTTTTCAAACGTACGTGAGTTCGCCAAAGGAAAGCCACAGACTACACTGTGCGAAACAAGTCTGTGTCAAACCGCGCCTTCGAGCTTCCATCTGGCTTCACGGGGAAAACCTAGTCACAACATGAACGTGTGGAACCCTAAACAGGCGGCGTGCACGTCGGTCTGAAGAAACACCACTGCAGAGAAACCGTGTTTCTACCAACCTCTTCCCTGAAAATGGTAGTCTATTCCAAGGTAAGTGTGACAGCGCAAGGCATGTGCCCCATGCCTGCGCCACGGAAATAAGGAGTGGAGATTGTCTCTCCCGGTTCAAACCTTGTTCCGTGAGAAATGTTTTCAAGAGTGCGAGAGAGAGCAGAGGGAAAAGGTCATGCCTTTAAGTCTGAGAAGGAAACCCTGGAAAGCCGTACGCCTACGTATGAGCGGCATTCTGGCGCGAACGTGTGAAGGCATAAAGAATGTGTCCTGGGACGGTGCTTGACAAACCCCTTGTGAAGAAGTCTTCCCTCAGCTATCATATGGTTTCAGGAAGATAAAAGTGTTTTCCGCCGTGGGCGTGAAGGCACGAGGGACGTGCCCTAGAGTGAGCTGTCCGTTTCGAATGTGCCGCCCGTCGTTCCACGAAGAAGGGTGAGTATGGAAATGTATGATGTGAGGAAGCATAGGGAAGATTGCCTACGGGTGTTTAACTCTAAGGACAAATCTAGAGGGTTGCCGTCCGTCGACGACCAGCTCTTTCCCTACGGATGGAAGCGCCGTGTTAAAGCTTAGGGCGAGAGAAAAGAGACGGAATGCGAGATACACCACAGTGGGGAACACGTTGTGTGGAGGGCTTCTCTCCACCAAAGTCTCGGGTCACGAATTTGGAAGGGCCTTCAAATGTACGTGAGCTAGCGTCAGCAGAGCCTTCCACTGAACTCAGAGAAACGAGGCCGCGTCAAACATGATTTCGTGCTAACCCCTTGGTTCGCGAAGCGCGAAGCCTTTTGAGATATGTGTGTGAGGGTCTTGCACTCACCTCTCAAGAAACAAAACGGTAGAGCAATAGTCTTCCCACTACCATCTACAGGGAAGAAGACGGAGGAAATGTCCCACGTTAAACGTGAAGGCGCAAGTTACTGTGCCATAGAGCCCTGCTTGGGAAAGAACTTGTGTCGAAAGCTTCTCCCAACTCAGATCTTGTTTCGGGAAGATAGAAGCGCTGTCGGTACTTTGTGTGGAAACACAAGGAAAATGCCACACGCTGAATTGTGAAGAGAAATGTGGGTCGAACGTGACCACCAACACACTCGTTGTCCCCTAGAGAGGTGTGTGTCTGGAAGTGGGAGGAAGCGTAACGGACGTGCTATACACTTAACTCCAAGAAACAACGCTGTGGAGGTGCGGTCCTTCGACTGCCCTTCCTCTTTGCTAAGGAACGAAGCGGCTTGAAGCCAAGTGTGAAAGGAAACGGAGGGCAAGGAAGGGTGATATACCTCACTCGCGGCACAACTTCTGATGGAGGGCTTTTCTCAACGAACACCATGTGTCACGAAGATAGAAGGGTTTGCGAAAGTATGTGACTTCGCCAAAGGAAAGGCATACACGAATCTCGGCGAACCACGTCTGTGCCGATCGCGACTTCGAGCTTCCATCTGGGTTCCCGAGGAATCCATAGTCACATAATGTCTGTGTGGTATCCTACTGCAGAAACACCACTGCAGAGAAACCGTGCGTCTACTATCACCTTCCCTGAAACTGGTAGACTTTTGCAATGGAAGTGGGAAATCGCAAGGAATGTGCCCCGTGCCTGTGCCACGGAAGTAACTAGTGTAAATGTCTGTCGCGATTCGAATCCTGTTCCGTGAGAAGCGTTTCCAAGAGTATGAGAGAGAGCAGATGGAAAAGGTCATGGTTTGAAGCGTGAGAAGGAGACCCGTCAGGAAAGCCATACACGTAAGTCGGGGAAGCACTTTTCGCGTGACATGGTGAAGGCATCTAGAATGTGCCCTGTGACGGTGCTCGAGAAACCACTTGTGAAGAAGGCTTCCCTCAACTGCCGTATCGTTTCCGTAGGAGGAAACTGTTTTCCGTAGTGGGTGTGAAGGCATAAGGGACGTAGACGAGACTTCGCTCTCCGCTTCGAAGGTGCCTGCCGTCGTTACACGAAGAAGGATGTGTATGGAAATGGATGACTGCGGAAGCATAAGGAAGATGGCATGCGTTTGTTTAACTCTAAGAACAAGTCTCGAGGGTTCCCGTCCTTCGACTACCATCTCTTCTCGTAAGGATGCGAAGCCGCTCCTTAAACCTCGTGTGAACGAAAAGAGATGGAACGCGCGATACCGCACAGTGAGGAACACGTTGTGCGGAGGGTTTCTCTCCATTACGTCCTGTGTCATGGAGGTGGATGGGTCTTGCAATGTACGTGGGCTAGCCTCAGTAGCAGTAGTAGCCTGACACTGAATTCTGAGAAACAAGGCCATGTCAAACAGGCTTTCGCCCTAACATCGTGGTGCTTGAAGAAAGAAGCCTTTGGAGACATGTGCGTTGCTATATAAGGTAGGCGTCTTACACTCACCTCTCACGAAACCAAACTGTAGGGAACTAGTCTTTCCACTACCGCCTCCGGGGAAGAAGTTGGAAGAACTTTCCGACGTTCAAAGTGAAGGCACAAATGCTGGGCCGTCTACCACTGTTTGAGAGAGGAGTTGTGTCTCAAGCTCCTGTCAACCCAGATCTTGCTTCGGGAAGGGAGAAGCGTTTTCAGGACTTCGTGTGAAAGCGTAAGGACAATGCCATAGGCTGAATGGTGAAGGAAAATGTGGGTCGAATGCGACCACCAACTAACAAGTTGTCCCCTAGGGAGGTGTGTGTCTGGAAATGGGAGGAAGCGTAAGGAACGAGCTGTACACTTAAGTCTAAGAGACAATGCTGTGGAGGAGCGGTCCTTCGACTCCCCGCCTCCTTTCCTAAGGATCGAAGCAGCTTGACGCCGAGTGTGAACGGAAGCAGAGGAAAAGCCTGCTATACCTTACTCGTGGAACCACTTTGTATGGAGGGCTTCTCTCAATGAACACCACGGCTCACGACGCTAGAAGGGTTTTCAAACGTACGTGAGTTCGCCAAAGGAAAGCCACAGACTACACTGTGCGAAACAAGTCTGTGTCAAACCGCGCCTTCGAGCTTCCATCTGGCTTCACGGGGAAAACCTAGTCACAACATGAACGTGTGGAACCCTAAACAGGCGGCGTGCACGTCGGTCTGAAGAAACACCACTGCAGAGAAACCGTGTTTCTACCAACCTCTTCCCTGAAAATGGTAGTCTATTCCAAGGTAAGTGTGACAGCGCAAGGCATGTGCCCCATGCCTGCGCCACGGAAATAAGGAGTGGAGATTGTCTCTCCCGGTTCAAACCTTGTTCCGTGAGAAATGTTTTCAAGAGTGCGAGAGAGAGCAGAGGGAAAAGGTCATGCCTTTAAGTCTGAGAAGGAAACCCTGGAAAGCCGTACGCCTACGTATGAGCGGCATTCTGGCGCGAACGTGTGAAGGCATAAAGAATGTGTCCTGGGACGGTGCTTGACAAACCCCTTGTGAAGAAGTCTTCCCTCAGCTATCATATGGTTTCAGGAAGATAAAAGTGTTTTCCGCCGTGGGCGTGAAGGCACGAGGGACGTGCCCTAGAGTGAGCTGTCCGTTTCGAATGTGCCGCCCGTCGTTCCACGAAGAAGGGTGAGTATGGAAATGTATGATGTGAGGAAGCATAGGGAAGATTGCCTACGGGTGTTTAACTCTAAGGACAAATCTAGAGGGTTGCCGTCCGTCGACGACCAGCTCTTTCCCTACGGATGGAAGCGCCGTGTTAAAGCTTAGGGCGAGAGAAAAGAGACGGAATGCGAGATACACCACAGTGGGGAACACGTTGTGTGGAGGGCTTCTCTCCACCAAAGTCTCGGGTCACGAATTTGGAAGGGCCTTCAAATGTACGTGAGCTAGCGTCAGCAGAGCCTTCCACTGAACTCAGAGAAACGAGGCCGCGTCAAACATGATTTCGTGCTAACCCCTTGGTTCGCGAAGCGCGAAGCCTTTTGAGATATGTGTGTGAGGGTCTTGCACTCACCTCTCAAGAAACAAAACGGTAGAGCAATAGTCTTCCCACTACCATCTACAGGGAAGAAGACGGAGGAAATGTCCCACGTTAAACGTGAAGGCGCAAGTTACTGTGCCATAGAGCCCTGCTTGGGAAAGAACTTGTGTCGAAAGCTTCTCCCAACTCAGATCTTGTTTCGGGAAGATAGAAGCGCTGTCGGTACTTTGTGTGGAAACACAAGGAAAATGCCACACGCTGAATTGTGAAGAGAAATGTGGGTCGAACGTGACCACCAACACACTCGTTGTCCCCTAGAGAGGTGTGTGTCTGGAAGTGGGAGGAAGCGTAACGGACGTGCTATACACTTAACTCCAAGAAACAACGCTGTGGAGGTGCGGTCCTTCGACTGCCCTTCCTCTTTGCTAAGGAACGAAGCGGCTTGAAGCCAAGTGTGAAAGGAAACGGAGGGCAAGGAAGGGTGATATACCTCACTCGCGGCACAACTTCTGATGGAGGGCTTTTCTCAACGAACACCATGTGTCACGAAGATAGAAGGGTTTGCGAAAGTATGTGACTTCGCCAAAGGAAAGGCATACACGAATCTCGGCGAACCACGTCTGTGCCGATCGCGACTTCGAGCTTCCATCTGGGTTCCCGAGGAATCCATAGTCACATAATGTCTGTGTGGTATCCTACTGCAGAAACACCACTGCAGAGAAACCGTGCGTCTACTATCACCTTCCCTGAAACTGGTAGACTTTTGCAATGGAAGTGGGAAATCGCAAGGAATGTGCCCCGTGCCTGTGCCACGGAAGTAACTAGTGTAAATGTCTGTCGCGATTCGAATCCTGTTCCGTGAGAAGCGTTTCCAAGAGTATGAGAGAGAGCAGATGGAAAAGGTCATGGTTTGAAGCGTGAGAAGGAGACCCGTCAGGAAAGCCATACACGTAAGTCGGGGAAGCACTTTTCGCGTGACATGGTGAAGGCATCTAGAATGTGCCCTGTGACGGTGCTCGAGAAACCACTTGTGAAGAAGGCTTCCCTCAACTGCCGCATCGTTTCCGTAGGAGGAAACTGTTTTCCGTAGTGGGTGTGAAGGCATAAGGGACGTAGACGAGACTTCGCTCTCCGCTTCGAAGGTGCCTGCCGTCGTTACACGAAGAAGGATGTGTATGGAAATGGATGACTGCGGAAGCATAAGGAAGATGGCGTGCGTTTGTTTAACTCTAAGAACAAGTCTCGAGGGTTCCCGTCCTTCGACTACCATCTCTTCTCGTAAGGATGCGAAGCCGCTCCTTAAACCTCGTGTGAACGAAAAGAGATGGAACGCGCGATACCGCACAGTGAGGAACACGTTGTGCGGAGGGTTTCTCTCCATTACGTCCTGTGTCATGGAGGTGGATGGGTCTTGCAATGTACGTGGGCTAGCCTCAGTAGCAGTAGTAGCCTGACACTGAATTCTGAGAAACAAGGCCATGTCAAACAGGCTTTCGCGCTAACATCGTGGTGCTTGAAGAAAGAAGCCTTTGGAGACATGTGCGTTGCTATATAAGGTAGGCGTCTTACACTCACCTCTCACGAAACCAAACTGTAGGGAACTAGTCTTTCCACTACCGCCTCCGGGGAAGAAGTTGGAAGAACTTTCCGACGTTCAAAGTGAAGGCACAAATGCTGGGCCGTCTACCACTGTTTGAGAGAGGAGTTGTGTCTCAAGCTCCTGTCAACCCAGATCTTGCTTCGGGAAGGGAGAAGCGTTTTCAGGACTTCGTGTGAAAGCGTAAGGACAATGCCATAGGCTGAATGGTGAAGGAAAATGTGGGTCGAATGCGACCACCAACTAACAAGTTGTCCCCTAGGGAGGTGTGTGTCTGGAAATGGGAGGAAGCGTAAGGAACGAGCTGTACACTTAAGTCTAAGAGACAATGCTGTGGAGGAGCGGTCCTTCGACTCCCCGCCTCCTTTCCTAAGGATCGAAGCAGCTTGACGCCGAGTGTGAACGGAAGCAGAGGAAAAGCCTGCTATACCTTACTCGTGGAACCACTTTGTATGGAGGGCTTCTCTCAATGAACACCACGGCTCACGACGCTAGAAGGGTTTTCAAACGTACGTGAGTTCGCCAAAGGAAAGCCACAGACTACACTGTGCGAAACAAGTCTGTGTCAAACCGCGCCTTCGAGCTTCCATCTGGCTTCACGGGGAAAACCTAGTCACAACATGAACGTGTGGAACCCTAAACAGGCGGCGTGCACGTCGGTCTGAAGAAACACCACTGCAGAGAAACCGTGTTTCTACCAACCTCTTCCCTGAAAATGGTAGTCTATTCCAAGGTAAGTGTGACAGCGCAAGGCATGTGCCCCATGCCTGCGCCACGGAAATAAGGAGTGGAGATTGTCTCTCCCGGTTCAAACCTTGTTCCGTGAGAAATGTTTTCAAGAGTGCGAGAGAGAGCAGAGGGAAAAGGTCATGCCTTTAAGTCTGAGAAGGAAACCCTGGAAAGCCGTACGCCTACGTATGAGCGGCATTCTGGCGCGAACGTGTGAAGGCATAAAGAATGTGTCCTGGGACGGTGCTTGACAAACCCCTTGTGAAGAAGTCTTCCCTCAGCTATCATATGGTTTCAGGAAGATAAAAGTGTTTTCCGCCGTGGGCGTGAAGGCACGAGGGACGTGCCCTAGAGTGAGCTGTCCGTTTCGAATGTGCCGCCCGTCGTTCCACGAAGAAGGGTGAGTATGGAAATGTATGATGTGAGGAAGCATAGGGAAGATTGCCTACGGGTGTTTAACTCTAAGGACAAATCTAGAGGGTTGCCGTCCGTCGACGACCAGCTCTTTCCCTACGGATGGAAGCGCCGTGTTAAAGCTTAGGGCGAGAGAAAAGAGACGGAATGCGAGATACACCACAGTGGGGAACACGTTGTGTGGAGGGCTTCTCTCCACCAAAGTCTCGGGTCACGAATTTGGAAGGGCCTTCAAATGTACGTGAGCTAGCGTCAGCAGAGCCTTCCACTGAACTCAGAGAAACGAGGCCGCGTCAAACATGATTTCGTGCTAACCCCTTGGTTCGCGAAGCGCGAAGCCTTTTGAGATATGTGTGTGAGGGTCTTGCACTCACCTCTCAAGAAACAAAACGGTAGAGCAATAGTCTTCCCACTACCATCTACAGGGAAGAAGACGGAGGAAATGTCCCACGTTAAACGTGAAGGCGCAAGTTACTGTGCCATAGAGCCCTGCTTGGGAAAGAACTTGTGTCGAAAGCTTCTCCCAACTCAGATCTTGTTTCGGGAAGATAGAAGCGCTGTCGGTACTTTGTGTGGAAACACAAGGAAAATGCCACACGCTGAATTGTGAAGAGAAATGTGGGTCGAACGTGACCACCAACACACTCGTTGTCCCCTAGAGAGGTGTGTGTCTGGAAGTGGGAGGAAGCGTAACGGACGTGCTATACACTTAACTCCAAGAAACAACGCTGTGGAGGTGCGGTCCTTCGACTGCCCTTCCTCTTTGCTAAGGAACGAAGCGGCTTGAAGCCAAGTGTGAAAGGAAACGGAGGGCAAGGAAGGGTGATATACCTCACTCGCGGCACAACTTCTGATGGAGGGCTTTTCTCAACGAACACCATGTGTCACGAAGATAGAAGGGTTTGCGAAAGTATGTGACTTCGCCAAAGGAAAGGCATACACGAATCTCGGCGAACCACGTCTGTGCCGATCGCGACTTCGAGCTTCCATCTGGGTTCCCGAGGAATCCATAGTCACATAATGTCTGTGTGGTATCCTACTGCAGAAACACCACTGCAGAGAAACCGTGCGTCTACTATCACCTTCCCTGAAACTGGTAGACTTTTGCAATGGAAGTGGGAAATCGCAAGGAATGTGCCCCGTGCCTGTGCCACGGAAGTAACTAGTGTAAATGTCTGTCGCGATTCGAATCCTGTTCCGTGAGAAGCGTTTCCAAGAGTATGAGAGAGAGCAGATGGAAAAGGTCATGGTTTGAAGCGTGAGAAGGAGACCCGTCAGGAAAGCCATACACGTAAGTCGGGGAAGCACTTTTCGCGTGACATGGTGAAGGCATCTAGAATGTGCCCTGTGACGGTGCTCGAGAAACCACTTGTGAAGAAGGCTTCCCTCAACTGCCGCATCGTTTCCGTAGGAGGAAACTGTTTTCCGTAGTGGGTGTGAAGGCATAAGGGACGTAGACGAGACTTCGCTCTCCGCTTCGAAGGTGCCTGCCGTCGTTACACGAAGAAGGATGTGTATGGAAATGGATGACTGCGGAAGCATAAGGAAGATGGCGTGCGTTTGTTTAACTCTAAGAACAAGTCTCGAGGGTTCCCGTCCTTCGACTACCATCTCTTCTCGTAAGGATGCGAAGCCGCTCCTTAAACCTCGTGTGAACGAAAAGAGATGGAACGCGCGATACCGCACAGTGAGGAACACGTTGTGCGGAGGGTTTCTCTCCATTACGTCCTGTGTCATGGAGGTGGATGGGTCTTGCAATGTACGTGGGCTAGCCTCAGTAGCAGTAGTAGCCTGACACTGAATTCTGAGAAACAAGGCCATGTCAAACAGGCTTTCGCCCTAACATCGTGGTGCTTGAAGAAAGAAGCCTTTGGAGACATGTGCGTTGCTATATAAGGTAGGCGTCTTACACTCACCTCTCACGAAACCAAACTGTAGGGAACTAGTCTTTCCACTACCGCCTCCGGGGAAGAAGTTGGAAGAACTTTCCGACGTTCAAAGTGAAGGCACAAATGCTGGGCCGTCTACCACTGTTTGAGAGAGGAGTTGTGTCTCAAGCTCCTGTCAACCCAGATCTTGCTTCGGGAAGGGAGAAGCGTTTTCAGGACTTCGTGTGAAAGCGTAAGGACAATGCCATAGGCTGAATGGTGAAGGAAAATGTGGGTCGAATGCGACCACCAACTAACAAGTTGTCCCCTAGGGAGGTGTGTGTCTGGAAATGGGAGGAAGCGTAAGGAACGAGCTGTACACTTAAGTCTAAGAGACAATGCTGTGGAGGAGCGGTCCTTCGACTCCCCGCCTCCTTTCCTAAGGATCGAAGCAGCTTGACGCCGAGTGTGAACGGAAGCAGAGGAAAAGCCTGCTATACCTTACTCGTGGAACCACTTTGTATGGAGGGCTTCTCTCAATGAACACCACGGCTCACGACGCTAGAAGGGTTTTCAAACGTACGTGAGTTCGCCAAAGGAAAGCCACAGACTACACTGTGCGAAACAAGTCTGTGTCAAACCGCGCCTTCGAGCTTCCATCTGGCTTCACGGGGAAAACCTAGTCACAACATGAACGTGTGGAACCCTAAACAGGCGGCGTGCACGTCGGTCTGAAGAAACACCACTGCAGAGAAACCGTGTTTCTACCAACCTCTTCCCTGAAAATGGTAGTCTATTCCAAGGTAAGTGTGACAGCGCAAGGCATGTGCCCCATGCCTGCGCCACGGAAATAAGGAGTGGAGATTGTCTCTCCCGGTTCAAACCTTGTTCCGTGAGAAATGTTTTCAAGAGTGCGAGAGAGAGCAGAGGGAAAAGGTCATGCCTTTAAGTCTGAGAAGGAAACCCTGGAAAGCCGTACGCCTACGTATGAGCGGCATTCTGGCGCGAACGTGTGAAGGCATAAAGAATGTGTCCTGGGACGGTGCTTGACAAACCCCTTGTGAAGAAGTCTTCCCTCAGCTATCATATGGTTTCAGGAAGATAAAAGTGTTTTCCGCCGTGGGCGTGAAGGCACGAGGGACGTGCCCTAGAGTGAGCTGTCCGTTTCGAATGTGCCGCCCGTCGTTCCACGAAGAAGGGTGAGTATGGAAATGTATGATGTGAGGAAGCATAGGGAAGATTGCCTACGGGTGTTTAACTCTAAGGACAAATCTAGAGGGTTGCCGTCCGTCGACGACCAGCTCTTTCCCTACGGATGGAAGCGCCGTGTTAAAGCTTAGGGCGAGAGAAAAGAGACGGAATGCGAGATACACCACAGTGGGGAACACGTTGTGTGGAGGGCTTCTCTCCACCAAAGTCTCGGGTCACGAATTTGGAAGGGCCTTCAAATGTACGTGAGCTAGCGTCAGCAGAGCCTTCCACTGAACTCAGAGAAACGAGGCCGCGTCAAACATGATTTCGTGCTAACCCCTTGGTTCGCGAAGCGCGAAGCCTTTTGAGATATGTGTGTGAGGGTCTTGCACTCACCTCTCAAGAAACAAAACGGTAGAGCAATAGTCTTCCCACTACCATCTACAGGGAAGAAGACGGAGGAAATGTCCCACGTTAAACGTGAAGGCGCAAGTTACTGTGCCATAGAGCCCTGCTTGGGAAAGAACTTGTGTCGAAAGCTTCTCCCAACTCAGATCTTGTTTCGGGAAGATAGAAGCGCTGTCGGTACTTTGTGTGGAAACACAAGGAAAATGCCACACGCTGAATTGTGAAGAGAAATGTGGGTCGAACGTGACCACCAACACACTCGTTGTCCCCTAGAGAGGTGTGTGTCTGGAAGTGGGAGGAAGCGTAACGGACGTGCTATACACTTAACTCCAAGAAACAACGCTGTGGAGGTGCGGTCCTTCGACTGCCCTTCCTCTTTGCTAAGGAACGAAGCGGCTTGAAGCCAAGTGTGAAAGGAAACGGAGGGCAAGGAAGGGTGATATACCTCACTCGCGGCACAACTTCTGATGGAGGGCTTTTCTCAACGAACACCATGTGTCACGAAGATAGAAGGGTTTGCGAAAGTATGTGACTTCGCCAAAGGAAAGGCATACACGAATCTCGGCGAACCACGTCTGTGCCGATCGCGACTTCGAGCTTCCATCTGGGTTCCCGAGGAATCCATAGTCACATAATGTCTGTGTGGTATCCTACTGCAGAAACACCACTGCAGAGAAACCGTGCGTCTACTATCACCTTCCCTGAAACTGGTAGACTTTTGCAATGGAAGTGGGAAATCGCAAGGAATGTGCCCCGTGCCTGTGCCACGGAAGTAACTAGTGTAAATGTCTGTCGCGATTCGAATCCTGTTCCGTGAGAAGCGTT
Source organism: Eumetopias jubatus (assembly GCF_037043125.1). Taxonomy (NCBI): domain Eukaryota; kingdom Metazoa; phylum Chordata; class Mammalia; order Carnivora; family Otariidae; genus Eumetopias; species Eumetopias jubatus. The sequence goes on along the minus strand of NW_028275043.1, from coordinate 90,539 downwards.
TCCAAGAGTATGAGAGAGAGCAGATGGAAAAGGTCATGGTTTGAAGCGTGAGAAGGAGACCCGTCAGGAAAGCCATACACGTAAGTCGGGGAAGCACTTTTCGCGTGACATGGTGAAGGCATCTAGAATGTGCCCTGTGACGGTGCTCGAGAAACCACTTGTGAAGAAGGCTTCCCTCAACTGCCGCATCGTTTCCGTAGGAGGAAACTGTTTTCCGTAGTGGGTGTGAAGGCATAAGGGACGTAGACGAGACTTCGCTCTCCGCTTCGAAGGTGCCTGCCGTCGTTACACGAAGAAGGATGTGTATGGAAATGGATGACTGCGGAAGCATAAGGAAGATGGCATGCGTTTGTTTAACTCTAAGAACAAGTCTCGAGGGTTCCCGTCCTTCGACTACCATCTCTTCTCGTAAGGATGCGAAGCCGCTCCTTAAACCTCGTGTGAACGAAAAGAGATGGAACGCGCGATACCGCACAGTGAGGAACACGTTGTGCGGAGGGTTTCTCTCCATTACGTCCTGTGTCATGGAGGTGGATGGGTCTTGCAATGTACGTGGGCTAGCCTCAGTAGCAGTAGTAGCCTGACACTGAATTCTGAGAAACAAGGCCATGTCAAACAGGCTTTCGCCCTAACATCGTGGTGCTTGAAGAAAGAAGCCTTTGGAGACATGTGCGTTGCTATATAAGGTAGGCGTCTTACACTCACCTCTCACGAAACCAAACTGTAGGGAACTAGTCTTTCCACTACCGCCTCCGGGGAAGAAGTTGGAAGAACTTTCCGACGTTCAAAGTGAAGGCACAAATGCTGGGCCGTCTACCACTGTTTGAGAGAGGAGTTGTGTCTCAAGCTCCTGTCAACCCAGATCTTGCTTCGGGAAGGGAGAAGCGTTTTCAGGACTTCGTGTGAAAGCGTAAGGACAATGCCATAGGCTGAATGGTGAAGGAAAATGTGGGTCGAATGCGACCACCAACTAACAAGTTGTCCCCTAGGGAGGTGTGTGTCTGGAAATGGGAGGAAGCGTAAGGAACGAGCTGTACACTTAAGTCTAAGAGACAATGCTGTGGAGGAGCGGTCCTTCGACTCCCCGCCTCCTTTCCTAAGGATCGAAGCAGCTTGACGCCGAGTGTGAACGGAAGCAGAGGAAAAGCCTGCTATACCTTACTCGTGGAACCACTTTGTATGGAGGGCTTCTCTCAATGAACACCACGGCTCACGACGCTAGAAGGGTTTTCAAACGTACGTGAGTTCGCCAAAGGAAAGCCACAGACTACACTGTGCGAAACAAGTCTGTGTCAAACCGCGCCTTCGAGCTTCCATCTGGCTTCACGGGGAAAACCTAGTCACAACATGAACGTGTGGAACCCTAAACAGGCGGCGTGCACGTCGGTCTGAAGAAACACCACTGCAGAGAAACCGTGTTTCTACCAACCTCTTCCCTGAAAATGGTAGTCTATTCCAAGGTAAGTGTGACAGCGCAAGGCATGTGCCCCATGCCTGCGCCACGGAAATAAGGAGTGGAGATTGTCTCTCCCGGTTCAAACCTTGTTCCGTGAGAAATGTTTTCAAGAGTGCGAGAGAGAGCAGAGGGAAAAGGTCATGCCTTTAAGTCTGAGAAGGAAACCCTGGAAAGCCGTACGCCTACGTATGAGCGGCATTCTGGCGCGAACGTGTGAAGGCATAAAGAATGTGTCCTGGGACGGTGCTTGACAAACCCCTTGTGAAGAAGTCTTCCCTCAGCTATCATATGGTTTCAGGAAGATAAAAGTGTTTTCCGCCGTGGGCGTGAAGGCACGAGGGACGTGCCCTAGAGTGAGCTGTCCGTTTCGAATGTGCCGCCCGTCGTTCCACGAAGAAGGGTGAGTATGGAAATGTATGATGTGAGGAAGCATAGGGAAGATTGCCTACGGGTGTTTAACTCTAAGGACAAATCTAGAGGGTTGCCGTCCGTCGACGACCAGCTCTTTCCCTACGGATGGAAGCGCCGTGTTAAAGCTTAGGGCGAGAGAAAAGAGACGGAATGCGAGATACACCACAGTGGGGAACACGTTGTGTGGAGGGCTTCTCTCCACCAAAGTCTCGGGTCACGAATTTGGAAGGGCCTTCAAATGTACGTGAGCTAGCGTCAGCAGAGCCTTCCACTGAACTCAGAGAAACGAGGCCGCGTCAAACATGATTTCGTGCTAACCCCTTGGTTCGCGAAGCGCGAAGCCTTTTGAGATATGTGTGTGAGGGTCTTGCACTCACCTCTCAAGAAACAAAACGGTAGAGCAATAGTCTTCCCACTACCATCTACAGGGAAGAAGACGGAGGAAATGTCCCACGTTAAACGTGAAGGCGCAAGTTACTGTGCCATAGAGCCCTGCTTGGGAAAGAACTTGTGTCGAAAGCTTCTCCCAACTCAGATCTTGTTTCGGGAAGATAGAAGCGCTGTCGGTACTTTGTGTGGAAACACAAGGAAAATGCCACACGCTGAATTGTGAAGAGAAATGTGGGTCGAACGTGACCACCAACACACTCGTTGTCCCCTAGAGAGGTGTGTGTCTGGAAGTGGGAGGAAGCGTAACGGACGTGCTATACACTTAACTCCAAGAAACAACGCTGTGGAGGTGCGGTCCTTCGACTGCCCTTCCTCTTTGCTAAGGAACGAAGCGGCTTGAAGCCAAGTGTGAAAGGAAACGGAGGGCAAGGAAGGGTGATATACCTCACTCGCGGCACAACTTCTGATGGAGGGCTTTTCTCAACGAACACCATGTGTCACGAAGATAGAAGGGTTTGCGAAAGTATGTGACTTCGCCAAAGGAAAGGCATACACGAATCTCGGCGAACCACGTCTGTGCCGATCGCGACTTCGAGCTTCCATCTGGGTTCCCGAGGAATCCATAGTCACATAATGTCTGTGTGGTATCCTACTGCAGAAACACCACTGCAGAGAAACCGTGCGTCTACTATCACCTTCCCTGAAACTGGTAGACTTTTGCAATGGAAGTGGGAAATCGCAAGGAATGTGCCCCGTGCCTGTGCCACGGAAGTAACTAGTGTAAATGTCTGTCGCGATTCGAATCCTGTTCCGTGAGAAGCGTTTCCAAGAGTATGAGAGAGAGCAGATGGAAAAGGTCATGGTTTGAAGCGTGAGAAGGAGACCCGTCAGGAAAGCCATACACGTAAGTCGGGGAAGCACTTTTCGCGTGACATGGTGAAGGCATCTAGAATGTGCCCTGTGACGGTGCTCGAGAAACCACTTGTGAAGAAGGCTTCCCTCAACTGCCGCATCGTTTCCGTAGGAGGAAACTGTTTTCCGTAGTGGGTGTGAAGGCATAAGGGACGTAGACGAGACTTCGCTCTCCGCTTCGAAGGTGCCTGCCGTCGTTACACGAAGAAGGATGTGTATGGAAATGGATGACTGCGGAAGCATAAGGAAGATGGCATGCGTTTGTTTAACTCTAAGAACAAGTCTCGAGGGTTCCCGTCCTTCGACTACCATCTCTTCTCGTAAGGATGCGAAGCCGCTCCTTAAACCTCGTGTGAACGAAAAGAGATGGAACGCGCGATACCGCACAGTGAGGAACACGTTGTGCGGAGGGTTTCTCTCCATTACGTCCTGTGTCATGGAGGTGGATGGGTCTTGCAATGTACGTGGGCTAGCCTCAGTAGCAGTAGTAGCCTGACACTGAATTCTGAGAAACAAGGCCATGTCAAACAGGCTTTCGCCCTAACATCGTGGTGCTTGAAGAAAGAAGCCTTTGGAGACATGTGCGTTGCTATATAAGGTAGGCGTCTTACACTCACCTCTCACGAAACCAAACTGTAGGGAACTAGTCTTTCCACTACCGCCTCCGGGGAAGAAGTTGGAAGAACTTTCCGACGTTCAAAGTGAAGGCACAAATGCTGGGCCGTCTACCACTGTTTGAGAGAGGAGTTGTGTCTCAAGCTCCTGTCAACCCAGATCTTGCTTCGGGAAGGGAGAAGCGTTTTCAGGACTTCGTGTGAAAGCGTAAGGACAATGCCATAGGCTGAATGGTGAAGGAAAATGTGGGTCGAATGCGACCACCAACTAACAAGTTGTCCCCTAGGGAGGTGTGTGTCTGGAAATGGGAGGAAGCGTAAGGAACGAGCTGTACACTTAAGTCTAAGAGACAATGCTGTGGAGGAGCGGTCCTTCGACTCCCCGCCTCCTTTCCTAAGGATCGAAGCAGCTTGACGCCGAGTGTGAACGGAAGCAGAGGAAAAGCCTGCTATACCTTACTCGTGGAACCACTTTGTATGGAGGGCTTCTCTCAATGAACACCACGGCTCACGACGCTAGAAGGGTTTTCAAACGTACGTGAGTTCGCCAAAGGAAAGCCACAGACTACACTGTGCGAAACAAGTCTGTGTCAAACCGCGCCTTCGAGCTTCCATCTGGCTTCACGGGGAAAACCTAGTCACAACATGAACGTGTGGAACCCTAAACAGGCGGCGTGCACGTCGGTCTGAAGAAACACCACTGCAGAGAAACCGTGTTTCTACCAACCTCTTCCCTGAAAATGGTAGTCTATTCCAAGGTAAGTGTGACAGCGCAAGGCATGTGCCCCATGCCTGCGCCACGGAAATAAGGAGTGGAGATTGTCTCTCCCGGTTCAAACCTTGTTCCGTGAGAAATGTTTTCAAGAGTGCGAGAGAGAGCAGAGGGAAAAGGTCATGCCTTTAAGTCTGAGAAGGAAACCCTGGAAAGCCGTACGCCTACGTATGAGCGGCATTCTGGCGCGAACGTGTGAAGGCATAAAGAATGTGTCCTGGGACGGTGCTTGACAAACCCCTTGTGAAGAAGTCTTCCCTCAGCTATCATATGGTTTCAGGAAGATAAAAGTGTTTTCCGCCGTGGGCGTGAAGGCACGAGGGACGTGCCCTAGAGTGAGCTGTCCGTTTCGAATGTGCCGCCCGTCGTTCCACGAAGAAGGGTGAGTATGGAAATGTATGATGTGAGGAAGCATAGGGAAGATTGCCTACGGGTGTTTAACTCTAAGGACAAATCTAGAGGGTTGCCGTCCGTCGACGACCAGCTCTTTCCCTACGGATGGAAGCGCCGTGTTAAAGCTTAGGGCGAGAGAAAAGAGACGGAATGCGAGATACACCACAGTGGGGAACACGTTGTGTGGAGGGCTTCTCTCCACCAAAGTCTCGGGTCACGAATTTGGAAGGGCCTTCAAATGTACGTGAGCTAGCGTCAGCAGAGCCTTCCACTGAACTCAGAGAAACGAGGCCGCGTCAAACATGATTTCGTGCTAACCCCTTGGTTCGCGAAGCGCGAAGCCTTTTGAGATATGTGTGTGAGGGTCTTGCACTCACCTCTCAAGAAACAAAACGGTAGAGCAATAGTCTTCCCACTACCATCTACAGGGAAGAAGACGGAGGAAATGTCCCACGTTAAACGTGAAGGCGCAAGTTACTGTGCCATAGAGCCCTGCTTGGGAAAGAACTTGTGTCGAAAGCTTCTCCCAACTCAGATCTTGTTTCGGGAAGATAGAAGCGCTGTCGGTACTTTGTGTGGAAACACAAGGAAAATGCCACACGCTGAATTGTGAAGAGAAATGTGGGTCGAACGTGACCACCAACACACTCGTTGTCCCCTAGAGAGGTGTGTGTCTGGAAGTGGGAGGAAGCGTAACGGACGTGCTATACACTTAACTCCAAGAAACAACGCTGTGGAGGTGCGGTCCTTCGACTGCCCTTCCTCTTTGCTAAGGAACGAAGCGGCTTGAAGCCAAGTGTGAAAGGAAACGGAGGGCAAGGAAGGGTGATATACCTCACTCGCGGCACAACTTCTGATGGAGGGCTTTTCTCAACGAACAGCATGTGTCACGAAGATAGAAGGGTTTGCGAAAGTATGTGACTTCGCCAAAGGAAAGGCATACACGAATCTCGGCGAACCACGTCTGTGCCGATCGCGACTTCGAGCTTCCATCTGGGTTCCCGAGGAATCCATAGTCACATAATGTCTGTGTGGTATCCTACTGCAGAAACACCACTGCAGAGAAACCGTGCGTCTACTATCACCTTCCCTGAAACTGGTAGACTTTTGCAATGGAAGTGGGAAATCGCAAGGAATGTGCCCCGTGCCTGTGCCACGGAAGTAACTAGTGTAAATGTCTGTCGCGATTCGAATCCTGTTCCGTGAGAAGCGTTTCCAAGAGTATGAGAGAGAGCAGATGGAAAAGGTCATGGTTTGAAGCGTGAGAAGGAGACCCGTCAGGAAAGCCATACACGTAAGTCGGGGAAGCACTTTTCGCGTGACATGGTGAAGGCATCTAGAATGTGCCCTGTGACGGTGCTCGAGAAACCACTTGTGAAGAAGGCTTCCCTCAACTGCCGCATCGTTTCCGTAGGAGGAAACTGTTTTCCGTAGTGGGTGTGAAGGCATAAGGGACGTAGACGAGACTTCGCTCTCCGCTTCGAAGGTGCCTGCCGTCGTTACACGAAGAAGGATGTGTATGGAAATGGATGACTGCGGAAGCATAAGGAAGATGGCATGCGTTTGTTTAACTCTAAGAACAAGTCTCGAGGGTTCCCGTCCTTCGACTACCATCTCTTCTCGTAAGGATGCGAAGCCGCTCCTTAAACCTCGTGTGAACGAAAAGAGATGGAACGCGCGATACCGCACAGTGAGGAACACGTTGTGCGGAGGGTTTCTCTCCATTACGTCCTGTGTCATGGAGGTGGATGGGTCTTGCAATGTACGTGGGCTAGCCTCAGTAGCAGTAGTAGCCTGACACTGAATTCTGAGAAACAAGGCCATGTCAAACAGGCTTTCGCCCTAACATCGTGGTGCTTGAAGAAAGAAGCCTTTGGAGACATGTGCGTTGCTATATAAGGTAGGCGTCTTACACTCACCTCTCACGAAACCAAACTGTAGGGAACTAGTCTTTCCACTACCGCCTCCGGGGAAGAAGTTGGAAGAACTTTCCGACGTTCAAAGTGAAGGCACAAATGCTGGGCCGTCTACCACTGTTTGAGAGAGGAGTTGTGTCTCAAGCTCCTGTCAACCCAGATCTTGCTTCGGGAAGGGAGAAGCGTTTTCAGGACTTCGTGTGAAAGCGTAAGGACAATGCCATAGGCTGAATGGTGAAGGAAAATGTGGGTCGAATGCGACCACCAACTAACAAGTTGTCCCCTAGGGAGGTGTGTGTCTGGAAATGGGAGGAAGCGTAAGGAACGAGCTGTACACTTAAGTCTAAGAGACAATGCTGTGGAGGAGCGGTCCTTCGACTCCCCGCCTCCTTTCCTAAGGATCGAAGCAGCTTGACGCCGAGTGTGAACGGAAGCAGAGGAAAAGCCTGCTATACCTTACTCGTGGAACCACTTTGTATGGAGGGCTTCTCTCAATGAACACCACGGCTCACGACGCTAGAAGGGTTTTCAAACGTACGTGAGTTCGCCAAAGGAAAGCCACAGACTACACTGTGCGAAACAAGTCTGTGTCAAACCGCGCCTTCGAGCTTCCATCTGGCTTCACGGGGAAAACCTAGTCACAACATGAACGTGTGGAACCCTAAACAGGCGGCGTGCACGTCGGTCTGAAGAAACACCACTGCAGAGAAACCGTGTTTCTACCAACCTCTTCCCTGAAAATGGTAGTCTATTCCAAGGTAAGTGTGACAGCGCAAGGCATGTGCCCCATGCCTGCGCCACGGAAATAAGGAGTGGAGATTGTCTCTCCCGGTTCAAACCTTGTTCCGTGAGAAATGTTTTCAAGAGTGCGAGAGAGAGCAGAGGGAAAAGGTCATGCCTTTAAGTCTGAGAAGGAAACCCTGGAAAGCCGTACGCCTACGTATGAGCGGCATTCTGGCGCGAACGTGTGAAGGCATAAAGAATGTGTCCTGGGACGGTGCTTGACAAACCCCTTGTGAAGAAGTCTTCCCTCAGCTATCATATGGTTTCAGGAAGATAAAAGTGTTTTCCGCCGTGGGCGTGAAGGCACGAGGGACGTGCCCTAGAGTGAGCTGTCCGTTTCGAATGTGCCGCCCGTCGTTCCACGAAGAAGGGTGAGTATGGAAATGTATGATGTGAGGAAGCATAGGGAAGATTGCCTACGGGTGTTTAACTCTAAGGACAAATCTAGAGGGTTGCCGTCCGTCGACGACCAGCTCTTTCCCTACGGATGGAAGCGCCGTGTTAAAGCTTAGGGCGAGAGAAAAGAAACGGAATGCGAGATACACCACAGTGGGGAACACGTTGTGTGGAGGGCTTCTCTCCACCAAAGTCTCGGGTCACGAATTTGGAAGGGCCTTCAAATGTACGTGAGCTAGCGTCAGCAGAGCCTTCCACTGAACTCAGAGAAACGAGGCCGCGTCAAACATGATTTCGTGCTAACCCCTTGGTTCGCGAAGCGCGAAGCCTTTTGAGATATGTGTGTGAGGGTCTTGCACTCACCTCTCAAGAAACAAAACGGTAGAGCAATAGTCTTCCCACTACCATCTACAGGGAAGAAGACGGAGGAAATGTCCCACGTTAAACGTGAAGGCGCAAGTTACTGTGCCATAGAGCCCTGCTTGGGAAAGAACTTGTGTCGAAAGCTTCTCCCAACTCAGATCTTGTTTCGGGAAGATAGAAGCGCTGTCGGTACTTTGTGTGGAAACACAAGGAAAATGCCACACGCTGAATTGTGAAGAGAAATGTGGGTCGAACGTGACCACCAACACACTCGTTGTCCCCTAGAGAGGTGTGTGTCTGGAAGTGGGAGGAAGCGTAACGGACGTGCTATACACTTAACTCCAAGAAACAACGCTGTGGAGGTGCGGTCCTTCGACTGCCCTTCCTCTTTGCTAAGGAACGAAGCGGCTTGAAGCCAAGTGTGAAAGGAAACGGAGGGCAAGGAAGGGTGATATACCTCACTCGCGGCACAACTTCTGATGGAGGGCTTTTCTCAACGAACAGCATGTGTCACGAAGATAGAAGGGTTTGCGAAAGTATGTGACTTCGCCAAAGGGAAGGCATACACGAATCTCGGCGAACCACGTCTGTGCCGATCGCGACTTCGAGCTTCCATCTGGGTTCCCGAGGAATCCATAGTCACATAATGTCTGTGTGGTATCCTACTGCAGAAACACCACTGCAGAGAAACCGTGCGTCTACTATCACCTTCCCTGAAACTGGTAGACTTTTGCAATGGAAGTGGGAAATCGCAAGGAATGTGCCCCGTGCCTGTGCCACGGAAGTAACTAGTGTAAATGTCTGTCGCGATTCGAATCCTGTTCCGTGAGAAGCGTTTCCAAGAGTATGAGAGAGAGCAGATGGAAAAGGTCATGGTTTGAAGCGTGAGAAGGAGACCCGTCAGGAAAGCCATACACGTAAGTCGGGGAAGCACTTTTCGCGTGACATGGTGAAGGCATCTAGAATGTGCCCTGTGACGGTGCTCGAGAAACCACTTGTGAAGAAGGCTTCCCTCAACTGCCGTATCGTTTCCGTAGGAGGAAACTGTTTTCCGTAGTGGGTGTGAAGGCATAAGGGACGTAGACGAGACTTCGCTCTCCGCTTCGAAGGTGCCTGCCGTCGTTACACGAAGAAGGATGTGTATGGAAATGGATGACTGCGGAAGCATAAGGAAGATGGCATGCGTTTGTTTAACTCTAAGAACAAGTCTCGAGGGTTCCCGTCCTTCGACTACCATCTCTTCTCGTAAGGATGCGAAGCCGCTCCTTAAACCTCGTGTGAACGAAAAGAGATGGAACGCGCGATACCGCACAGTGAGGAACACGTTGTGCGGAGGGTTTCTCTCCATTACGTCCTGTGTCATGGAGGTGGATGGGTCTTGCAATGTACGTGGGCTAGCCTCAGTAGCAGTAGTAGCCTGACACTGAATTCTGAGAAACAAGGCCATGTCAAACAGGCTTTCGCGCTAACATCGTGGTGCTTGAAGAAAGAAGCCTTTGGAGACATGTGCGTTGCTATATAAGGTAGGCGTCTTACACTCACCTCTCACGAAACCAAACTGTAGGGAACTAGTCTTTCCACTACCGCCTCCGGGGAAGAAGTTGGAAGAACTTTCCGACGTTCAAAGTGAAGGCACAAATGCTGGGCCGTCTACCACTGTTTGAGAGAGGAGTTGTGTCTCAAGCTCCTGTCAACCCAGATCTTGCTTCGGGAAGGGAGAAGCGTTTTCAGGACTTCGTGTGAAAGCGTAAGGACAATGCCATAGGCTGAATGGTGAAGGAAAATGTGGGTCGAATGCGACCACCAACTAACAAGTTGTCCCCTAGGGAGGTGTGTGTCTGGAAATGGGAGGAAGCGTAAGGAACGAGCTGTACACTTAAGTCTAAGAGACAATGCTGTGGAGGAGCGGTCCTTCGACTCCCCGCCTCCTTTCCTAAGGATCGAAGCAGCTTGACGCCGAGTGTGAACGGAAGCAGAGGAAAAGCCTGCTATACCTTACTCGTGGAACCACTTTGTATGGAGGGCTTCTCTCAATGAACACCACGGCTCACGACGCTAGAAGGGTTTTCAAACGTACGTGAGTTCGCCAAAGGAAAGCCACAGACTACACTGTGCGAAACAAGTCTGTGTCAAACCGCGCCTTCGAGCTTCCATCTGGCTTCACGGGGAAAACCTAGTCACAACATGAACGTGTGGAACCCTAAACAGGCGGCGTGCACGTCGGTCTGAAGAAACACCACTGCAGAGAAACCGTGTTTCTACCAACCTCTTCCCTGAAAATGGTAGTCTATTCCAAGGTAAGTGTGACAGCGCAAGGCATGTGCCCCATGCCTGCGCCACGGAAATAAGGAGTGGAGATTGTCTCTCCCGGTTCAAACCTTGTTCCGTGAGAAATGTTTTCAAGAGTGCGAGAGAGAGCAGAGGGAAAAGGTCATGCCTTTAAGTCTGAGAAGGAAACCCTGGAAAGCCGTACGCCTACGTATGAGCGGCATTCTGGCGCGAACGTGTGAAGGCATAAAGAATGTGTCCTGGGACGGTGCTTGACAAACCCCTTGTGAAGAAGTCTTCCCTCAGCTATCATATGGTTTCAGGAAGATAAAAGTGTTTTCCGCCGTGGGCGTGAAGGCACGAGGGACGTGCCCTAGAGTGAGCTGTCCGTTTCGAATGTGCCGCCCGTCGTTCCACGAAGAAGGGTGAGTATGGAAATGTATGATGTGAGGAAGCATAGGGAAGATTGCCTACGGGTGTTTAACTCTAAGGACAAATCTAGAGGGTTGCCGTCCGTCGACGACCAGCTCTTTCCCTACGGATGGAAGCGCCGTGTTAAAGCTTAGGGCGAGAGAAAAGAGACGGAATGCGAGATACACCACAGTGGGGAACACGTTGTGTGGAGGGCTTCTCTCCACCAAAGTCTCGGGTCACGAATTTGGAAGGGCCTTCAAATGTACGTGAGCTAGCGTCAGCAGAGCCTTCCACTGAACTCAGAGAAACGAGGCCGCGTCAAACATGATTTCGTGCTAACACCTTGGTTCGCGAAGCGCGAAGCCTTTTGAGATATGTGTGTGAGGGTCTTGCACTCACCTCTCAAGAAACAAAACGGTAGAGCAATAGTCTTCCCACTACCATCTACAGGGAAGAAGACGGAGGAAATGTCCCACGTTAAACGTGAAGGCGCAAGTTACTGTGCCATAGAGCCCTGCTTGGGAAAGAACTTGTGTCGAAAGCTTCTCCCAACTCAGATCTTGTTTCGGGAAGATAGAAGCGCTGTCGGTACTTTGTGTGGAAACACAAGGAAAATGCCACACGCTGAATTGTGAAGAGAAATGTGGGTCGAACGTGACCACCAACACACTCGTTGTCCCCTAGAGAGGTGTGTGTCTGGAAGTGGGAGGAAGCGTAACGGACGTGCTATACACTTAACTCCAAGAAACAACGCTGTGGAGGTGCGGTCCTTCGACTGCCCTTCCTCTTTGCTAAGGAACGAAGCGGCTTGAAGCCAAGTGTGAAAGGAAACGGAGGGCAAGGAAGGGTGATATACCTCACTCGCGGCACAACTTCTGATGGAGGGCTTTTCTCAACGAACAGCATGTGTCACGAAGATAGAAGGGTTTGCGAAAGTATGTGACTTCGCCAAAGGGAAGGCATACACGAATCTCGGCGAACCACGTCTGTGCCGATCGCGACTTCGAGCTTCCATCTGGGTTCCCGAGGAATCCATAGTCACATAATGTCTGTGTGGTATCCTACTGCAGAAACACCACTGCAGAGAAACCGTGCGTCTACTATCACCTTCCCTGAAACTGGTAGACTTTTGCAATGGAAGTGGGAAATCGCAAGGAATGTGCCCCGTGCCTGTGCCACGGAAGTAACTAGTGTAAATGTCTGTCGCGATTCGAATCCTGTTCCGTGAGAAGCGTTTCCAAGAGTATGAGAGAGAGCAGATGGAAAAGGTCATGGTTTGAAGCGTGAGAAGGAGACCCGTCAGGAAAGCCATACACGTAAGTCGGGGAAGCACTTTTCGCGTGACATGGTGAAGGCATCTAGAATGTGCCCTGTGACGGTGCTCGAGAAACCACTTGTGAAGAAGGCTTCCCTCAACTGCCGTATCGTTTCCGTAGGAGGAAACTGTTTTCCGTAGTGGGTGTGAAGGCATAAGGGACGTAGACGAGACTTCGCTCTCCGCTTCGAAGGTGCCTGCCGTCGTTACACGAAGAAGGATGTGTATGGAAATGGATGACTGCGGAAGCATAAGGAAGATGGCATGCGTTTGTTTAACTCTAAGAACAAGTCTCGAGGGTTCCCGTCCTTCGACTACCATCTCTTCTCGTAAGGATGCGAAGCCGCTCCTTAAACCTCGTGTGAACGAAAAGAGATGGAACGCGCGATACCGCACAGTGAGGAACACGTTGTGCGGAGGGTTTCTCTCCATTACGTCCTGTGTCATGGAGGTGGATGGGTCTTGCAATGTACGTGGGCTAGCCTCAGTAGCAGTAGTAGCCTGACACTGAATTCTGAGAAACAAGGCCATGTCAAACAGGCTTTCGCGCTAACATCGTGGTGCTTGAAGAAAGAAGCCTTTGGAGACATGTGCGTTGCTATATAAGGTAGGCGTCTTACACTCACCTCTCACGAAACCAAACTGTAGGGAACTAGTCTTTCCACTACCGCCTCCGGGGAAGAAGTTGGAAGAACTTTCCGACGTTCAAAGTGAAGGCACAAATGCTGGGCCGTCTACCACTGTTTGAGAGAGGAGTTGTGTCTCAAGCTCCTGTCAACCCAGATCTTGCTTCGGGAAGGGAGAAGCGTTTTCAGGACTTCGTGTGAAAGCGTAAGGACAATGCCATAGGCTGAATGGTGAAGGAAAATGTGGGTCGAATGCGACCACCAACTAACAAGTTGTCCCCTAGGGAGGTGTGTGTCTGGAAATGGGAGGAAGCGTAAGGAACGAGCTGTACACTTAAGTCTAAGAGACAATGCTGTGGAGGAGCGGTCCTTCGACTCCCCGCCTCCTTTCCTAAGGATCGAAGCAGCTTGACGCCGAGTGTGAACGGAAGCAGAGGAAAAGCCTGCTATACCTTACTCGTGGAACCACTTTGTATGGAGGGCTTCTCTCAATGAACACCACGGCTCACGACGCTAGAAGGGTTTTCAAACGTACGTGAGTTCGCCAAAGGAAAGCCACAGACTACACTGTGCGAAACAAGTCTGTGTCAAACCGCGCCTTCGAGCTTCCATCTGGCTTCACGGGGAAAACCTAGTCACAACATGAACGTGTGGAACCCTAAACAGGCGGCGTGCACGTCGGTCTGAAGAAACACCACTGCAGAGAAACCGTGTTTCTACCAACCTCTTCCCTGAAAATGGTAGTCTATTCCAAGGTAAGTGTGACAGCGCAAGGCATGTGCCCCATGCCTGCGCCACGGAAATAAGGAGTGGAGATTGTCTCTCCCGGTTCAAACCTTGTTCCGTGAGAAATGTTTTCAAGAGTGCGAGAGAGAGCAGAGGGAAAAGGTCATGCCTTTAAGTCTGAGAAGGAAACCCTGGAAAGCCGTACGCCTACGTATGAGCGGCATTCTGGCGCGAACGTGTGAAGGCATAAAGAATGTGTCCTGGGACGGTGCTTGACAAACCCCTTGTGAAGAAGTCTTCCCTCAGCTATCATATGGTTTCAGGAAGATAAAAGTGTTTTCCGCCGTGGGCGTGAAGGCACGAGGGACGTGCCCTAGAGTGAGCTGTCCGTTTCGAATGTGCCGCCCGTCGTTCCACGAAGAAGGGTGAGTATGGAAATGTATGATGTGAGGAAGCATAGGGAAGATTGCCTACGGGTGTTTAACTCTAAGGACAAATCTAGAGGGTTGCCGTCCGTCGACGACCAGCTCTTTCCCTACGGATGGAAGCGCCGTGTTAAAGCTTAGGGCGAGAGAAAAGAAACGGAATGCGAGATACACCACAGTGGGGAACACGTTGTGTGGAGGGCTTCTCTCCACCAAAGTCTCGGGTCACGAATTTGGAAGGGCCTTCAAATGTACGTGAGCTAGCGTCAGCAGAGCCTTCCACTGAACTCAGAGAAACGAGGCCGCGTCAAACATGATTTCGTGCTAACCCCTTGGTTCGCGAAGCGCGAAGCCTTTTGAGATATGTGTGTGAGGGTCTTGCACTCACCTCTCAAGAAACAAAACGGTAGAGCAATAGTCTTCCCACTACCATCTACAGGGAAGAAGACGGAGGAAATGTCCCACGTTAAACGTGAAGGCGCAAGTTACTGTGCCATAGAGCCCTGCTTGGGAAAGAACTTGTGTCGAAAGCTTCTCCCAACTCAGATCTTGTTTCGGGAAGATAGAAGCGCTGTCGGTACTTTGTGTGGAAACACAAGGAAAATGCCACACGCTGAATTGTGAAGAGAAATGTGGGTCGAACGTGACCACCAACACACTCGTTGTCCCCTAGAGAGGTGTGTGTCTGGAAGTGGGAGGAAGCGTAACGGACGTGCTATACACTTAACTCCAAGAAACAACGCTGTGGAGGTGCGGTCCTTCGACTGCCCTTCCTCTTTGCTAAGGAACGAAGCGGCTTGAAGCCAAGTGTGAAAGGAAACGGAGGGCAAGGAAGGGTGATATACCTCACTCGCGGCACAACTTCTGATGGAGGGCTTTTCTCAACGAACAGCATGTGTCACGAAGATAGAAGGGTTTGCGAAAGTATGTGACTTCGCCAAAGGGAAGGCATACACGAATCTCGGCGAACCACGTCTGTGCCGATCGCGACTTCGAGCTTCCATCTGGGTTCCCGAGGAATCCATAGTCACATAATGTCTGTGTGGTATCCTACTGCAGAAACACCACTGCAGAGAAACCGTGCGTCTACTATCACCTTCCCTGAAACTGGTAGACTTTTGCAATGGAAGTGGGAAATCGCAAGGAATGTGCCCCGTGCCTGTGCCACGGAAGTAACTAGTGTAAATGTCTGTCGCGATTCGAATCCTGTTCCGTGAGAAGCGTTTCCAAGAGTATGAGAGAGAGCAGATGGAAAAGGTCATGGTTTGAAGCGTGAGAAGGAGACCCGTCAGGAAAGCCATACACGTAAGTCGGGGAAGCACTTTTCGCGTGACATGGTGAAGGCATCTAGAATGTGCCCTGTGACGGTGCTCGAGAAACCACTTGTGAAGAAGGCTTCCCTCAACTGCCGTATCGTTTCCGTAGGAGGAAACTGTTTTCCGTAGTGGGTGTGAAGGCATAAGGGACGTAGACGAGACTTCGCTCTCCGCTTCGAAGGTGCCTGCCGTCGTTACACGAAGAAGGATGTGTATGGAAATGGATGACTGCGGAAGCATAAGGAAGATGGCATGCGTTTGTTTAACTCTAAGAACAAGTCTCGAGGGTTCCCGTCCTTCGACTACCATCTCTTCTCGTAAGGATGCGAAGCCGCTCCTTAAACCTCGTGTGAACGAAAAGAGATGGAACGCGCGATACCGCACAGTGAGGAACACGTTGTGCGGAGGGTTTCTCTCCATTACGTCCTGTGTCATGGAGGTGGATGGGTCTTGCAATGTACGTGGGCTAGCCTCAGTAGCAGTAGTAGCCTGACACTGAATTCTGAGAAACAAGGCCATGTCAAACAGGCTTTCGCGCTAACATCGTGGTGCTTGAAGAAAGAAGCCTTTGGAGACATGTGCGTTGCTATATAAGGTAGGCGTCTTACACTCACCTCTCACGAAACCAAACTGTAGGGAACTAGTCTTTCCACTACCGCCTCCGGGGAAGAAGTTGGAAGAACTTTCCGACGTTCAAAGTGAAGGCACAAATGCTGGGCCGTCTACCACTGTTTGAGAGAGGAGTTGTGTCTCAAGCTCCTGTCAACCCAGATCTTGCTTCGGGAAGGGAGAAGCGTTTTCAGGACTTCGTGTGAAAGCGTAAGGACAATGCCATAGGCTGAATGGTGAAGGAAAATGTGGGTCGAATGCGACCACCAACTAACAAGTTGTCCCCTAGGGAGGTGTGTGTCTGGAAATGGGAGGAAGCGTAAGGAACGAGCTGTACACTTAAGTCTAAGAGACAATGCTGTGGAGGAGCGGTCCTTCGACTCCCCGCCTCCTTTCCTAAGGATCGAAGCAGCTTGACGCCGAGTGTGAACGGAAGCAGAGGAAAAGCCTGCTATACCTTACTCGTGGAACCACTTTGTATGGAGGGCTTCTCTCAATGAACACCACGGCTCACGACGCTAGAAGGGTTTTCAAACGTACGTGAGTTCGCCAAAGGAAAGCCACAGACTACACTGTGCGAAACAAGTCTGTGTCAAACCGCGCCTTCGAGCTTCCATCTGGCTTCACGGGGAAAACCTAGTCACAACATGAACGTGTGGAACCCTAAACAGGCGGCGTGCACGTCGGTCTGAAGAAACACCACTGCAGAGAAACCGTGTTTCTACCAACCTCTTCCCTGAAAATGGTAGTCTATTCCAAGGTAAGTGTGACAGCGCAAGGCATGTGCCCCATGCCTGCGCCACGGAAATAAGGAGTGGAGATTGTCTCTCCCGGTTCAAACCTTGTTCCGTGAGAAATGTTTTCAAGAGTGCGAGAGAGAGCAGAGGGAAAAGGTCATGCCTTTAAGTCTGAGAAGGAAACCCTGGAAAGCCGTACGCCTACGTATGAGCGGCATTCTGGCGCGAACGTGTGAAGGCATAAAGAATGTGTCCTGGGACGGTGCTTGACAAACCCCTTGTGAAGAAGTCTTCCCTCAGCTATCATATGGTTTCAGGAAGATAAAAGTGTTTTCCGCCGTGGGCGTGAAGGCACGAGGGACGTGCCCTAGAGTGAGCTGTCCGTTTCGAATGTGCCGCCCGTCGTTCCACGAAGAAGGGTGAGTATGGAAATGTATGATGTGAGGAAGCATAGGGAAGATTGCCTACGGGTGTTTAACTCTAAGGACAAATCTAGAGGGTTGCCGTCCGTCGACGACCAGCTCTTTCCCTACGGATGGAAGCGCCGTGTTAAAGCTTAGGGCGAGAGAAAAGAGACGGAATGCGAGATACACCACAGTGGGGAACACGTTGTGTGGAGGGCTTCTCTCCACCAAAGTCTCGGGTCACGAATTTGGAAGGGCCTTCAAATGTACGTGAGCTAGCGTCAGCAGAGCCTTCCACTGAACTCAGAGAAACGAGGCCGCGTCAAACATGATTTCGTGCTAACACCTTGGTTCGCGAAGCGCGAAGCCTTTTGAGATATGTGTGTGAGGGTCTTGCACTCACCTCTCAAGAAACAAAACGGTAGAGCAATAGTCTTCCCACTACCATCTACAGGGAAGAAGACGGAGGAAATGTCCCACGTTAAACGTGAAGGCGCAAGTTACTGTGCCATAGAGCCCTGCTTGGGAAAGAACTTGTGTCGAAAGCTTCTCCCAACTCAGATCTTGTTTCGGGAAGATAGAAGCGCTGTCGGTACTTTGTGTGGAAACACAAGGAAAATGCCACACGCTGAATTGTGAAGAGAAATGTGGGTCGAACGTGACCACCAACACACTCGTTGTCCCCTAGAGAGGTGTGTGTCTGGAAGTGGGAGGAAGCGTAACGGACGTGCTATACACTTAACTCCAAGAAACAACGCTGTGGAGGTGCGGTCCTTCGACTGCCCTTCCTCTTTGCTAAGGAACGAAGCGGCTTGAAGCCAAGTGTGAAAGGAAACGGAGGGCAAGGAAGGGTGATATACCTCACTCGCGGCACAACTTCTGATGGAGGGCTTTTCTCAACGAACAGCATGTGTCACGAAGATAGAAGGGTTTGCGAAAGTATGTGACTTCGCCAAAGGAAAGGCATACACGAATCTCGGCGAACCACGTCTGTGCCGATCGCGACTTCGAGCTTCCATCTGGGTTCCCGAGGAATCCATAGTCACATAATGTCTGTGTGGTATCCTACTGCAGAAACACCACTGCAGAGAAACCGTGCGTCTACTATCACCTTCCCTGAAACTGGTAGACTTTTGCAATGGAAGTGGGAAATCGCAAGGAATGTGCCCCGTGCCTGTGCCACGGAAGTAACTAGTGTAAATGTCTGTCGCGATTCGAATCCTGTTCCGTGAGAAGCGTTTCCAAGAGTATGAGAGAGAGCAGATGGAAAAGGTCATGGTTTGAAGCGTGAGAAGGAGACCCGTCAGGAAAGCCATACACGTAAGTCGGGGAAGCACTTTTCGCGTGACATGGTGAAGGCATCTAGAATGTGCCCTGTGACGGTGCTCGAGAAACCACTTGTGAAGAAGGCTTCCCTCAACTGCCGTATCGTTTCCGTAGGAGGAAACTGTTTTCCGTAGTGGGTGTGAAGGCATAAGGGACGTAGACGAGACTTCGCTCTCCGCTTCGAAGGTGCCTGCCGTCGTTACACGAAGAAGGATGTGTATGGAAATGGATGACTGCGGAAGCATAAGGAAGATGGCGTGCGTTTGTTTAACTCTAAGAACAAGTCTCGAGGGTTCCCGTCCTTCGACTACCATCTCTTCTCGTAAGGATGCGAAGCCGCTCCTTAAACCTCGTGTGAACGAAAAGAGATGGAACGCGCGATACCGCACAGTGAGGAACACGTTGTGCGGAGGGTTTCTCTCCATTACGTCCTGTGTCATGGAGGTGGATGGGTCTTGCAATGTACGTGGGCTAGCCTCAGTAGCAGTAGTAGCCTGACACTGAATTCTGAGAAACAAGGCCATGTCAAACAGGCTTTCGCGCTAACATCGTGGTGCTTGAAGAAAGAAGCCTTTGGAGACATGTGCGTTGCTATATAAGGTAGGCGTCTTACACTCACCTCTCACGAAACCAAACTGTAGGGAACTAGTCTTTCCACTACCGCCTCCGGGGAAGAAGTTGGAAGAACTTTCCGACGTTCAAAGTGAAGGCACAAATGCTGGGCCGTCTACCACTGTTTGAGAGAGGAGTTGTGTCTCAAGCTCCTGTCAACCCAGATCTTGCTTCGGGAAGGGAGAAGCGTTTTCAGGACTTCGTGTGAAAGCGTAAGGACAATGCCATAGGCTGAATGGTGAAGGAAAATGTGGGTCGAATGCGACCACCAACTAACAAGTTGTCCCCTAGGGAGGTGTGTGTCTGGAAATGGGAGGAAGCGTAAGGAACGAGCTGTACACTTAAGTCTAAGAGACAATGCTGTGGAGGAGCGGTCCTTCGACTCCCCGCCTCCTTTCCTAAGGATCGAAGCAGCTTGACGCCGAGTGTGAACGGAAGCAGAGGAAAAGCCTGCTATACCTTACTCGTGGAACCACTTTGTATGGAGGGCTTCTCTCAATGAACACCACGGCTCACGACGCTAGAAGGGTTTTCAAACGTACGTGAGTTCGCCAAAGGAAAGCCACAGACTACACTGTGCGAAACAAGTCTGTGTCAAACCGCGCCTTCGAGCTTCCATCTGGCTTCACGGGGAAAACCTAGTCACAACATGAACGTGTGGAACCCTAAACAGGCGGCGTGCACGTCGGTCTGAAGAAACACCACTGCAGAGAAACCGTGTTTCTACCAACCTCTTCCCTGAAAATGGTAGTCTATTCCAAGGTAAGTGTGACAGCGCAAGGCATGTGCCCCATGCCTGCGCCACGGAAATAAGGAGTGGAGATTGTCTCTCCCGGTTCAAACCTTGTTCCGTGAGAAATGTTTTCAAGAGTGCGAGAGAGAGCAGAGGGAAAAGGTCATGCCTTTAAGTCTGAGAAGGAAACCCTGGAAAGCCGTACGCCTACGTATGAGCGGCATTCTGGCGCGAATGTGTGAAGGCATAAAGAATGTGTCCTGGGACGGTGCTTGACAAACCCCTTGTGAAGAAGTCTTCCCTCAGCTATCATATGGTTTCAGGAAGATAAAAGTGTTTTCCGCCGTGGGCGTGAAGGCACGAGGGACGTGCCCTAGAGTGAGCTGTCCGTTTCGAATGTGCCGCCCGTCGTTCCACGAAGAAGGGTGAGTATGGAAATGTATGATGTGAGGAAGCATAGGGAAGATTGCCTACGGGTGTTTAACTCTAAGGACAAATCTAGAGGGTTGCCGTCCGTCGACGACCAGCTCTTTCCCTACGGATGGAAGCGCCGTGTTAAAGCTTAGGGCGAGAGAAAAGAGACGGAATGCGAGATACACCACAGTGGGGAACACGTTGTGTGGAGGGCTTCTCTCCACCAAAGTCTCGGGTCACGAATTTGGAAGGGCCTTCAAATGTACGTGAGCTAGCGTCAGCAGAGCCTTCCACTGAACTCAGAGAAACGAGGCCGCGTCAAACATGATTTCGTGCTAACCCCTTGGTTCGCGAAGCGCGAAGCCTTTTGAGATATGTGTGTGAGGGTCTTGCACTCACCTCTCAAGAAACAAAACGGTAGAGCAATAGTCTTCCCACTACCATCTACAGGGAAGAAGACGGAGGAAATGTCCCACGTTAAACGTGAAGGCGCAAGTTACTGTGCCATAGAGCCCTGCTTGGGAAAGAACTTGTGTCGAAAGCTTCTCCCAACTCAGATCTTGTTTCGGGAAGATAGAAGCGCTGTCGGTACTTTGTGTGGAAACACAAGGAAAATGCCACACGCTGAATTGTGAAGAGAAATGTGGGTCGAACGTGACCACCAACACACTCGTTGTCCCCTAGAGAGGTGTGTGTCTGGAAGTGGGAGGAAGCGTAACGGACGTGCTATACACTTAACTCCAAGAAACAACGCTGTGGAGGTGCGGTCCTTCGACTGCCCTTCCTCTTTGCTAAGGAACGAAGCGGCTTGAAGCCAAGTGTGAAAGGAAACGGAGGGCAAGGAAGGGTGATATACCTCACTCGCGGCACAACTTCTGATGGAGGGCTTTTCTCAACGAACACCATGTGTCACGAAGATAGAAGGGTTTGCGAAAGTATGTGACTTCGCCAAAGGAAAGGCATACACGAATCTCGGCGAACCACGTCTGTGCCGATCGCGACTTCGAGCTTCCATCTGGGTTCCCGAGGAATCCATAGTCACATAATGTCTGTGTGGTATCCTACTGCAGAAACACCACTGCAGAGAAACCGTGCGTCTACTATCACCTTCCCTGAAACTGGTAGACTTTTGCAATGGAAGTGGGAAATCGCAAGGAATGTGCCCCGTGCCTGTGCCACGGAAGTAACTAGTGTAAATGTCTGTCGCGATTCGAATCCTGTTCCGTGAGAAGCGTTTCCAAGAGTATGAGAGAGAGCAGATGGAAAAGGTCATGGTTTGAAGCGTGAGAAGGAGACCCGTCAGGAAAGCCATACACGTAAGTCGGGGAAGCACTTTTCGCGTGACATGGTGAAGGCATCTAGAATGTGCCCTGTGACGGTGCTCGAGAAACCACTTGTGAAGAAGGCTTCCCTCAACTGCCGCATCGTTTCCGTAGGAGGAAACTGTTTTCCGTAGTGGGTGTGAAGGCATAAGGGACGTAGACGAGACTTCGCTCTCCGCTTCGAAGGTGCCTGCCGTCGTTACACGAAGAAGGATGTGTATGGAAATGGATGACTGCGGAAGCATAAGGAAGATGGCGTGCGTTTGTTTAACTCTAAGAACAAGTCTCGAGGGTTCCCGTCCTTCGACTACCATCTCTTCTCGTAAGGATGCGAAGCCGCTCCTTAAACCTCGTGTGAACGAAAAGAGATGGAACGCGCGATACCGCACAGTGAGGAACACGTTGTGCGGAGGGTTTCTCTCCATTACGTCCTGTGTCATGGAGGTGGATGGGTCTTGCAATGTACGTGGGCTAGCCTCAGTAGCAGTAGTAGCCTGACACTGAATTCTGAGAAACAAGGCCATGTCAAACAGGCTTTCGCGCTAACATCGTGGTGCTTGAAGAAAGAAGCCTTTGGAGACATGTGCGTTGCTATATAAGGTAGGCGTCTTACACTCACCTCTCACGAAACCAAACTGTAGGGAACTAGTCTTTCCACTACCGCCTCCGGGGAAGAAGTTGGAAGAACTTTCCGACGTTCAAAGTGAAGGCACAAATGCTGGGCCGTCTACCACTGTTTGAGAGAGGAGTTGTGTCTCAAGCTCCTGTCAACCCAGATCTTGCTTCGGGAAGGGAGAAGCGTTTTCAGGACTTCGTGTGAAAGCGTAAGGACAATGCCATAGGCTGAATGGTGAAGGAAAATGTGGGTCGAATGCGACCACCAACTAACAAGTTGTCCCCTAGGGAGGTGTGTGTCTGGAAATGGGAGGAAGCGTAAGGAACGAGCTGTACACTTAAGTCTAAGAGACAATGCTGTGGAGGAGCGGTCCTTCGACTCCCCGCCTCCTTTCCTAAGGATCGAAGCAGCTTGACGCCGAGTGTGAACGGAAGCAGAGGAAAAGCCTGCTATACCTTACTCGTGGAACCACTTTGTATGGAGGGCTTCTCTCAATGAACACCACGGCTCACGACGCTAGAAGGGTTTTCAAACGTACGTGAGTTCGCCAAAGGAAAGCCACAGACTACACTGTGCGAAACAAGTCTGTGTCAAACCGCGCCTTCGAGCTTCCATCTGGCTTCACGGGGAAAACCTAGTCACAACATGAACGTGTGGAACCCTAAACAGGCGGCGTGCACGTCGGTCTGAAGAAACACCACTGCAGAGAAACCGTGTTTCTACCAACCTCTTCCCTGAAAATGGTAGTCTATTCCAAGGTAAGTGTGACAGCGCAAGGCATGTGCCCCATGCCTGCGCCACGGAAATAAGGAGTGGAGATTGTCTCTCCCGGTTCAAACCTTGTTCCGTGAGAAATGTTTTCAAGAGTGCGAGAGAGAGCAGAGGGAAAAGGTCATGCCTTTAAGTCTGAGAAGGAAACCCTGGAAAGCCGTACGCCTACGTATGAGCGGCATTCTGGCGCGAACGTGTGAAGGCATAAAGAATGTGTCCTGGGACGGTGCTTGACAAACCCCTTGTGAAGAAGTCTTCCCTCAGCTATCATATGGTTTCAGGAAGATAAAAGTGTTTTCCGCCGTGGGCGTGAAGGCACGAGGGACGTGCCCTAGAGTGAGCTGTCCGTTTCGAATGTGCCGCCCGTCGTTCCACGAAGAAGGGTGAGTATGGAAATGTATGATGTGAGGAAGCATAGGGAAGATTGCCTACGGGTGTTTAACTCTAAGGACAAATCTAGAGGGTTGCCGTCCGTCGACGACCAGCTCTTTCCCTACGGATGGAAGCGCCGTGTTAAAGCTTAGGGCGAGAGAAAAGAGACGGAATGCGAGATACACCACAGTGGGGAACACGTTGTGTGGAGGGCTTCTCTCCACCAAAGTCTCGGGTCACGAATTTGGAAGGGCCTTCAAATGTACGTGAGCTAGCGTCAGCAGAGCCTTCCACTGAACTCAGAGAAACGAGGCCGCGTCAAACATGATTTCGTGCTAACCCCTTGGTTCGCGAAGCGCGAAGCCTTTTGAGATATGTGTGTGAGGGTCTTGCACTCACCTCTCAAGAAACAAAACGGTAGAGCAATAGTCTTCCCACTACCATCTACAGGGAAGAAGACGGAGGAAATGTCCCACGTTAAACGTGAAGGCGCAAGTTACTGTGCCATAGAGCCCTGCTTGGGAAAGAACTTGTGTCGAAAGCTTCTCCCAACTCAGATCTTGTTTCGGGAAGATAGAAGCGCTGTCGGTACTTTGTGTGGAAACACAAGGAAAATGCCACACGCTGAATTGTGAAGAGAAATGTGGGTCGAACGTGACCACCAACACACTCGTTGTCCCCTAGAGAGGTGTGTGTCTGGAAGTGGGAGGAAGCGTAACGGACGTGCTATACACTTAACTCCAAGAAACAACGCTGTGGAGGTGCGGTCCTTCGACTGCCCTTCCTCTTTGCTAAGGAACGAAGCGGCTTGAAGCCAAGTGTGAAAGGAAACGGAGGGCAAGGAAGGGTGATATACCTCACTCGCGGCACAACTTCTGATGGAGGGCTTTTCTCAACGAACACCATGTGTCACGAAGATAGAAGGGTTTGCGAAAGTATGTGACTTCGCCAAAGGAAAGGCATACACGAATCTCGGCGAACCACGTCTGTGCCGATCGCGACTTCGAGCTTCCATCTGGGTTCCCGAGGAATCCATAGTCACATAATGTCTGTGTGGTATCCTACTGCAGAAACACCACTGCAGAGAAACCGTGCGTCTACTATCACCTTCCCTGAAACTGGTAGACTTTTGCAATGGAAGTGGGAAATCGCAAGGAATGTGCCCCGTGCCTGTGCCACGGAAGTAACTAGTGTAAATGTCTGTCGCGATTCGAATCCTGTTCCGTGAGAAGCGTTTCCAAGAGTATGAGAGAGAGCAGATGGAAAAGGTCATGGTTTGAAGCGTGAGAAGGAGACCCGTCAGGAAAGCCATACACGTAAGTCGGGGAAGCACTTTTCGCGTGACATGGTGAAGGCATCTAGAATGTGCCCTGTGACGGTGCTCGAGAAACCACTTGTGAAGAAGGCTTCCCTCAACTGCCGCATCGTTTCCGTAGGAGGAAACTGTTTTCCGTAGTGGGTGTGAAGGCATAAGGGACGTAGACGAGACTTCGCTCTCCGCTTCGAAGGTGCCTGCCGTCGTTACACGAAGAAGGATGTGTATGGAAATGGATGACTGCGGAAGCATAAGGAAGATGGCATGCGTTTGTTTAACTCTAAGAACAAGTCTCGAGGGTTCCCGTCCTTCGACTACCATCTCTTCTCGTAAGGATGCGAAACCGCTCCTTAAACCTCGTGTGAACGAAAAGAGATGGAACGCGCGATACCGCACAGTGAGGAACACGTTGTGCGGAGGGTTTCTCTCCATTACGTCCTGTGTCATGGAGGTGGATGGGTCTTGCAATGTACGTGGGCTAGCCTCAGTAGCAGTAGTAGCCTGACACTGAATTCTGAGAAACAAGGCCATGTCAAACAGGCTTTCGCCCTAACATCGTGGTGCTTGAAGAAAGAAGCCTTTGGAGACATGTGCGTTGCTATATAAGGTAGGCGTCTTACACTCACCTCTCACGAAACCAAACTGTAGGGAACTAGTCTTTCCACTACCGCCTCCGGGGAAGAAGTTGGAAGAACTTTCCGACGTTCAAAGTGAAGGCACAAATGCTGGGCCGTCTACCACTGTTTGAGAGAGGAGTTGTGTCTCAAGCTCCTGTCAACCCAGATCTTGCTTCGGGAAGGGAGAAGCGTTTTCAGGACTTCGTGTGAAAGCGTAAGGACAATGCCATAGGCTGAATGGTGAAGGAAAATGTGGGTCGAATGCGACCACCAACTAACAAGTTGTCCCCTAGGGAGGTGTGTGTCTGGAAATGGGAGGAAGCGTAAGGAACGAGCTGTACACTTAAGTCTAAGAGACAATGCTGTGGAGGAGCGGTCCTTCGACTCCCCGCCTCCTTTCCTAAGGATCGAAGCAGCTTGACGCCGAGTGTGAACGGAAGCAGAGGAAAAGCCTGCTATACCTTACTCGTGGAACCACTTTGTATGGAGGGCTTCTCTCAATGAACACCACGGCTCACGACGCTAGAAGGGTTTTCAAACGTACGTGAGTTCGCCAAAGGAAAGCCACAGACTACACTGTGCGAAACAAGTCTGTGTCAAACCGCGCCTTCGAGCTTCCATCTGGCTTCACGGGGAAAACCTAGTCACAACATGAACGTGTGGAACCCTAAACAGGCGGCGTGCACGTCGGTCTGAAGAAACACCACTGCAGAGAAACCGTGTTTCTACCAACCTCTTCCCTGAAAATGGTAGTCTATTCCAAGGTAAGTGTGACAGCGCAAGGCATGTGCCCCATGCCTGCGCCACGGAAATAAGGAGTGGAGATTGTCTCTCCCGGTTCAAACCTTGTTCCGTGAGAAATGTTTTCAAGAGTGCGAGAGAGAGCAGAGGGAAAAGGTCATGCCTTTAAGTCTGAGAAGGAAACCCTGGAAAGCCGTACGCCTACGTATGAGCGGCATTCTGGCGCGAACGTGTGAAGGCATAAAGAATGTGTCCTGGGACGGTGCTTGACAAACCCCTTGTGAAGAAGTCTTCCCTCAGCTATCATATGGTTTCAGGAAGATAAAAGTGTTTTCCGCCGTGGGCGTGAAGGCACGAGGGACGTGCCCTAGAGTGAGCTGTCCGTTTCGAATGTGCCGCCCGTCGTTCCACGAAGAAGGGTGAGTATGGAAATGTATGATGTGAGGAAGCATAGGGAAGATTGCCTACGGGTGTTTAACTCTAAGGACAAATCTAGAGGGTTGCCGTCCGTCGACGACCAGCTCTTTCCCTACGGATGGAAGCGCCGTGTTAAAGCTTAGGGCGAGAGAAAAGAGACGGAATGCGAGATACACCACAGTGGGGAACACGTTGTGTGGAGGGCTTCTCTCCACCAAAGTCTCGGGTCACGAATTTGGAAGGGCCTTCAAATGTACGTGAGCTAGCGTCAGCAGAGCCTTCCACTGAACTCAGAGAAACGAGGCCGCGTCAAACATGATTTCGTGCTAACCCCTTGGTTCGCGAAGCGCGAAGCCTTTTGAGATATGTGTGTGAGGGTCTTGCACTCACCTCTCAAGAAACAAAACGGTAGAGCAATAGTCTTCCCACTACCATCTACAGGGAAGAAGACGGAGGAAATGTCCCACGTTAAACGTGAAGGCGCAAGTTACTGTGCCATAGAGCCCTGCTTGGGAAAGAACTTGTGTCGAAAGCTTCTCCCAACTCAGATCTTGTTTCGGGAAGATAGAAGCGCTGTCGGTACTTTGTGTGGAAACACAAGGAAAATGCCACACGCTGAATTGTGAAGAGAAATGTGGGTCGAACGTGACCACCAACACACTCGTTGTCCCCTAGAGAGGTGTGTGTCTGGAAGTGGGAGGAAGCGTAACGGACGTGCTATACACTTAACTCCAAGAAACAACGCTGTGGAGGTGCGGTCCTTCGACTGCCCTTCCTCTTTGCTAAGGAACGAAGCGGCTTGAAGCCAAGTGTGAAAGGAAACGGAGGGCAAGGAAGGGTGATATACCTCACTCGCGGCACAACTTCTGATGGAGGGCTTTTCTCAACGAACACCATGTGTCACGAAGATAGAAGGGTTTGCGAAAGTATGTGACTTCGCCAAAGGAAAGGCATACACGAATCTCGGCGAACCACGTCTGTGCCGATCGCGACTTCGAGCTTCCATCTGGGTTCCCGAGGAATCCATAGTCACATAATGTCTGTGTGGTATCCTACTGCAGAAACACCACTGCAGAGAAACCGTGCGTCTACTATCACCTTCCCTGAAACTGGTAGACTTTTGCAATGGAAGTGGGAAATCGCAAGGAATGTGCCCCGTGCCTGTGCCACGGAAGTAACTAGTGTAAATGTCTGTCGCGATTCGAATCCTGTTCCGTGAGAAGCGTTTCCAAGAGTATGAGAGAGAGCAGATGGAAAAGGTCATGGTTTGAAGCGTGAGAAGGAGACCCGTCAGGAAAGCCATACACGTAAGTCGGGGAAGCACTTTTCGCGTGACATGGTGAAGGCATCTAGAATGTGCCCTGTGACGGTGCTCGAGAAACCACTTGTGAAGAAGGCTTCCCTCAACTGCCGTATCGTTTCCGTAGGAGGAAACTGTTTTCCGTAGTGGGTGTGAAGGCATAAGGGACGTAGACGAGACTTCGCTCTCCGCTTCGAAGGTGCCTGCCGTCGTTACACGAAGAAGGATGTGTATGGAAATGGATGACTGCGGAAGCATAAGGAAGATGGCATGCGTTTGTTTAACTCTAAGAACAAGTCTCGAGGGTTCCCGTCCTTCGACTACCATCTCTTCTCGTAAGGATGCGAAGCCGCTCCTTAAACCTCGTGTGAACGAAAAGAGATGGAACGCGCGATACCGCACAGTGAGGAACACGTTGTGCGGAGGGTTTCTCTCCATTACGTCCTGTGTCATGGAGGTGGATGGGTCTTGCAATGTACGTGGGCTAGCCTCAGTAGCAGTAGTAGCCTGACACTGAATTCTGAGAAACAAGGCCATGTCAAACAGGCTTTCGCGCTAACATCGTGGTGCTTGAAGAAAGAAGCCTTTGGAGACATGTGCGTTGCTATATAAGGTAGGCGTCTTACACTCACCTCTCACGAAACCAAACTGTAGGGAACTAGTCTTTCCACTACCGCCTCCGGGGAAGAAGTTGGAAGAACTTTCCGACGTTCAAAGTGAAGGCACAAATGCTGGGCCGTCTACCACTGTTTGAGAGAGGAGTTGTGTCTCAAGCTCCTGTCAACCCAGATCTTGCTTCGGGAAGGGAGAAGCGTTTTCAGGACTTCGTGTGAAAGCGTAAGGACAATGCCATAGGCTGAATGGTGAAGGAAAATGTGGGTCGAATGCGACCACCAACTAACAAGTTGTCCCCTAGGGAGGTGTGTGTCTGGAAATGGGAGGAAGCGTAAGGAACGAGCTGTACACTTAAGTCTAAGAGACAATGCTGTGGAGGAGCGGTCCTTCGACTCCCCGCCTCCTTTCCTAAGGATCGAAGCAGCTTGACGCCGAGTGTGAACGGAAGCAGAGGAAAAGCCTGCTATACCTTACTCGTGGAACCACTTTGTATGGAGGGCTTCTCTCAATGAACACCACGGCTCACGACGCTAGAAGGGTTTTCAAACGTACGTGAGTTCGCCAAAGGAAAGCCACAGACTACACTGTGCGAAACAAGTCTGTGTCAAACCGCGCCTTCGAGCTTCCATCTGGCTTCACGGGGAAAACCTAGTCACAACATGAACGTGTGGAACCCTAAACAGGCGGCGTGCACGTCGGTCTGAAGAAACACCACTGCAGAGAAACCGTGTTTCTACCAACCTCTTCCCTGAAAATGGTAGTCTATTCCAAGGTAAGTGTGACAGCGCAAGGCATGTGCCCCATGCCTGCGCCACGGAAATAAGGAGTGGAGATTGTCTCTCCCGGTTCAAACCTTGTTCCGTGAGAAATGTTTTCAAGAGTGCGAGAGAGAGCAGAGGGAAAAGGTCATGCCTTTAAGTCTGAGAAGGAAACCCTGGAAAGCCGTACGCCTACGTATGAGCGGCATTCTGGCGCGAACGTGTGAAGGCATAAAGAATGTGTCCTGGGACGGTGCTTGACAAACCCCTTGTGAAGAAGTCTTCCCTCAGCTATCATATGGTTTCAGGAAGATAAAAGTGTTTTCCGCCGTGGGCGTGAAGGCACGAGGGACGTGCCCTAGAGTGAGCTGTCCGTTTCGAATGTGCCGCCCGTCGTTCCACGAAGAAGGGTGAGTATGGAAATGTATGATGTGAGGAAGCATAGGGAAGATTGCCTACGGGTGTTTAACTCTAAGGACAAATCTAGAGGGTTGCCGTCCGTCGACGACCAGCTCTTTCCCTACGGATGGAAGCGCCGTGTTAAAGCTTAGGGCGAGAGAAAAGAGACGGAATGCGAGATACACCACAGTGGGGAACACGTTGTGTGGAGGGCTTCTCTCCACCAAAGTCTCGGGTCACGAATTTGGAAGGGCCTTCAAATGTACGTGAGCTAGCGTCAGCAGAGCCTTCCACTGAACTCAGAGAAACGAGGCCGCGTCAAACATGATTTCGTGCTAACACCTTGGTTCGCGAAGCGCGAAGCCTTTTGAGATATGTGTGTGAGGGTCTTGCACTCACCTCTCAAGAAACAAAACGGTAGAGCAATAGTCTTCCCACTACCATCTACAGGGAAGAAGACGGAGGAAATGTCCCACGTTAAACGTGAAGGCGCAAGTTACTGTGCCATAGAGCCCTGCTTGGGAAAGAACTTGTGTCGAAAGCTTCTCCCAACTCAGATCTTGTTTCGGGAAGATAGAAGCGCTGTCGGTACTTTGTGTGGAAACACAAGGAAAATGCCACACGCTGAATTGTGAAGAGAAATGTGGGTCGAACGTGACCACCAACACACTCGTTGTCCCCTAGAGAGGTGTGTGTCTGGAAGTGGGAGGAAGCGTAACGGACGTGCTATACACTTAACTCCAAGAAACAACGCTGTGGAGGTGCGGTCCTTCGACTGCCCTTCCTCTTTGCTAAGGAACGAAGCGGCTTGAAGCCAAGTGTGAAAGGAAACGGAGGGCAAGGAAGGGTGATATACCTCACTCGCGGCACAACTTCTGATGGAGGGCTTTTCTCAACGAACAGCATGTGTCACGAAGATAGAAGGGTTTGCGAAAGTATGTGACTTCGCCAAAGGAAAGGCATACACGAATCTCGGCGAACCACGTCTGTGCCGATCGCGACTTCGAGCTTCCATCTGGGTTCCCGAGGAATCCATAGTCACATAATGTCTGTGTGGTATCCTACTGCAGAAACACCACTGCAGAGAAACCGTGCGTCTACTATCACCTTCCCTGAAACTGGTAGACTTTTGCAATGGAAGTGGGAAATCGCAAGGAATGTGCCCCGTGCCTGTGCCACGGAAGTAACTAGTGTAAATGTCTGTCGCGATTCGAATCCTGTTCCGTGAGAAGCGTTTCCAAGAGTATGAGAGAGAGCAGATGGAAAAGGTCATGGTTTGAAGCGTGAGAAGGAGACCCGTCAGGAAAGCCATACACGTAAGTCGGGGAAGCACTTTTCGCGTGACATGGTGAAGGCATCTAGAATGTGCCCTGTGACGGTGCTCGAGAAACCACTTGTGAAGAAGGCTTCCCTCAACTGCCGTATCGTTTCCGTAGGAGGAAACTGTTTTCCGTAGTGGGTGTGAAGGCATAAGGGACGTAGACGAGACTTCGCTCTCCGCTTCGAAGGTGCCTGCCGTCGTTACACGAAGAAGGATGTGTATGGAAATGGATGACTGCGGAAGCATAAGGAAGATGGCGTGCGTTTGTTTAACTCTAAGAACAAGTCTCGAGGGTTCCCGTCCTTCGACTACCATCTCTTCTCGTAAGGATGCGAAGCCGCTCCTTAAACCTCGTGTGAACGAAAAGAGATGGAACGCGCGATACCGCACAGTGAGGAACACGTTGTGCGGAGGGTTTCTCTCCATTACGTCCTGTGTCATGGAGGTGGATGGGTCTTGCAATGTACGTGGGCTAGCCTCAGTAGCAGTAGTAGCCTGACACTGAATTCTGAGAAACAAGGCCATGTCAAACAGGCTTTCGCGCTAACATCGTGGTGCTTGAAGAAAGAAGCCTTTGGAGACATGTGCGTTGCTATATAAGGTAGGCGTCTTACACTCACCTCTCACGAAACCAAACTGTAGGGAACTAGTCTTTCCACTACCGCCTCCGGGGAAGAAGTTGGAAGAACTTTCCGACGTTCAAAGTGAAGGCACAAATGCTGGGCCGTCTACCACTGTTTGAGAGAGGAGTTGTGTCTCAAGCTCCTGTCAACCCAGATCTTGCTTCGGGAAGGGAGAAGCGTTTTCAGGACTTCGTGTGAAAGCGTAAGGACAATGCCATAGGCTGAATGGTGAAGGAAAATGTGGGTCGAATGCGACCACCAACTAACAAGTTGTCCCCTAGGGAGGTGTGTGTCTGGAAATGGGAGGAAGCGTAAGGAACGAGCTGTACACTTAAGTCTAAGAGACAATGCTGTGGAGGAGCGGTCCTTCGACTCCCCGCCTCCTTTCCTAAGGATCGAAGCAGCTTGACGCCGAGTGTGAACGGAAGCAGAGGAAAAGCCTGCTATACCTTACTCGTGGAACCACTTTGTATGGAGGGCTTCTCTCAATGAACACCACGGCTCACGACGCTAGAAGGGTTTTCAAACGTACGTGAGTTCGCCAAAGGAAAGCCACAGACTACACTGTGCGAAACAAGTCTGTGTCAAACCGCGCCTTCGAGCTTCCATCTGGCTTCACGGGGAAAACCTAGTCACAACATGAACGTGTGGAACCCTAAACAGGCGGCGTGCACGTCGGTCTGAAGAAACACCACTGCAGAGAAACCGTGTTTCTACCAACCTCTTCCCTGAAAATGGTAGTCTATTCCAAGGTAAGTGTGACAGCGCAAGGCATGTGCCCCATGCCTGCGCCACGGAAATAAGGAGTGGAGATTGTCTCTCCCGGTTCAAACCTTGTTCCGTGAGAAATGTTTTCAAGAGTGCGAGAGAGAGCAGAGGGAAAAGGTCATGCCTTTAAGTCTGAGAAGGAAACCCTGGAAAGCCGTACGCCTACGTATGAGCGGCATTCTGGCGCGAACGTGTGAAGGCATAAAGAATGTGTCCTGGGACGGTGCTTGACAAACCCCTTGTGAAGAAGTCTTCCCTCAGCTATCATATGGTTTCAGGAAGATAAAAGTGTTTTCCGCCGTGGGCGTGAAGGCACGAGGGACGTGCCCTAGAGTGAGCTGTCCGTTTCGAATGTGCCGCCCGTCGTTCCACGAAGAAGGGTGAGTATGGAAATGTATGATGTGAGGAAGCATAGGGAAGATTGCCTACGGGTGTTTAACTCTAAGGACAAATCTAGAGGGTTGCCGTCCGTCGACGACCAGCTCTTTCCCTACGGATGGAAGCGCCGTGTTAAAGCTTAGGGCGAGAGAAAAGAGACGGAATGCGAGATACACCACAGTGGGGAACACGTTGTGTGGAGGGCTTCTCTCCACCAAAGTCTCGGGTCACGAATTTGGAAGGGCCTTCAAATGTACGTGAGCTAGCGTCAGCAGAGCCTTCCACTGAACTCAGAGAAACGAGGCCGCGTCAAACATGATTTCGTGCTAACCCCTTGGTTCGCGAAGCGCGAAGCCTTTTGAGATATGTGTGTGAGGGTCTTGCACTCACCTCTCAAGAAACAAAACGGTAGAGCAATAGTCTTCCCACTACCATCTACAGGGAAGAAGACGGAGGAAATGTCCCACGTTAAACGTGAAGGCGCAAGTTACTGTGCCATAGAGCCCTGCTTGGGAAAGAACTTGTGTCGAAAGCTTCTCCCAACTCAGATCTTGTTTCGGGAAGATAGAAGCGCTGTCGGTACTTTGTGTGGAAACACAAGGAAAATGCCACACGCTGAATTGTGAAGAGAAATGTGGGTCGAACGTGACCACCAACACACTCGTTGTCCCCTAGAGAGGTGTGTGTCTGGAAGTGGGAGGAAGCGTAACGGACGTGCTATACACTTAACTCCAAGAAACAACGCTGTGGAGGTGCGGTCCTTCGACTGCCCTTCCTCTTTGCTAAGGAACGAAGCGGCTTGAAGCCAAGTGTGAAAGGAAACGGAGGGCAAGGAAGGGTGATATACCTCACTCGCGGCACAACTTCTGATGGAGGGCTTTTCTCAACGAACACCATGTGTCACGAAGATAGAAGGGTTTGCGAAAGTATGTGACTTCGCCAAAGGAAAGGCATACACGAATCTCGGCGAACCACGTCTGTGCCGATCGCGACTTCGAGCTTCCATCTGGGTTCCCGAGGAATCCATAGTCACATAATGTCTGTGTGGTATCCTACTGCAGAAACACCACTGCAGAGAAACCGTGCGTCTACTATCACCTTCCCTGAAACTGGTAGACTTTTGCAATGGAAGTGGGAAATCGCAAGGAATGTGCCCCGTGCCTGTGCCACGGAAGTAACTAGTGTAAATGTCTGTCGCGATTCGAATCCTGTTCCGTGAGAAGCGTTTCCAAGAGTATGAGAGAGAGCAGATGGAAAAGGTCATGGTTTGAAGCGTGAGAAGGAGACCCGTCAGGAAAGCCATACACGTAAGTCGGGGAAGCACTTTTCGCGTGACATGGTGAAGGCATCTAGAATGTGCCCTGTGACGGTGCTCGAGAAACCACTTGTGAAGAAGGCTTCCCTCAACTGCCGCATCGTTTCCGTAGGAGGAAACTGTTTTCCGTAGTGGGTGTGAAGGCATAAGGGACGTAGACGAGACTTCGCTCTCCGCTTCGAAGGTGCCTGCCGTCGTTACACGAAGAAGGATGTGTATGGAAATGGATGACTGCGGAAGCATAAGGAAGATGGCGTGCGTTTGTTTAACTCTAAGAACAAGTCTCGAGGGTTCCCGTCCTTCGACTACCATCTCTTCTCGTAAGGATGCGAAGCCGCTCCTTAAACCTCGTGTGAACGAAAAGAGATGGAACGCGCGATACCGCACAGTGAGGAACACGTTGTGCGGAGGGTTTCTCTCCATTACGTCCTGTGTCATGGAGGTGGATGGGTCTTGCAATGTACGTGGGCTAGCCTCAGTAGCAGTAGTAGCCTGACACTGAATTCTGAGAAACAAGGCCATGTCAAACAGGCTTTCGCGCTAACATCGTGGTGCTTGAAGAAAGAAGCCTTTGGAGACATGTGCGTTGCTATATAAGGTAGGCGTCTTACACTCACCTCTCACGAAACCAAACTGTAGGGAACTAGTCTTTCCACTACCGCCTCCGGGGAAGAAGTTGGAAGAACTTTCCGACGTTCAAAGTGAAGGCACAAATGCTGGGCCGTCTACCACTGTTTGAGAGAGGAGTTGTGTCTCAAGCTCCTGTCAACCCAGATCTTGCTTCGGGAAGGGAGAAGCGTTTTCAGGACTTCGTGTGAAAGCGTAAGGACAATGCCATAGGCTGAATGGTGAAGGAAAATGTGGGTCGAATGCGACCACCAACTAACAAGTTGTCCCCTAGGGAGGTGTGTGTCTGGAAATGGGAGGAAGCGTAAGGAACGAGCTGTACACTTAAGTCTAAGAGACAATGCTGTGGAGGAGCGGTCCTTCGACTCCCCGCCTCCTTTCCTAAGGATCGAAGCAGCTTGACGCCGAGTGTGAACGGAAGCAGAGGAAAAGCCTGCTATACCTTACTCGTGGAACCACTTTGTATGGAGGGCTTCTCTCAATGAACACCACGGCTCACGACGCTAGAAGGGTTTTCAAACGTACGTGAGTTCGCCAAAGGAAAGCCACAGACTACACTGTGCGAAACAAGTCTGTGTCAAACCGCGCCTTCGAGCTTCCATCTGGCTTCACGGGGAAAACCTAGTCACAACATGAACGTGTGGAACCCTAAACAGGCGGCGTGCACGTCGGTCTGAAGAAACACCACTGCAGAGAAACCGTGTTTCTACCAACCTCTTCCCTGAAAATGGTAGTCTATTCCAAGGTAAGTGTGACAGCGCAAGGCATGTGCCCCATGCCTGCGCCACGGAAATAAGGAGTGGAGATTGTCTCTCCCGGTTCAAACCTTGTTCCGTGAGAAATGTTTTCAAGAGTGCGAGAGAGAGCAGAGGGAAAAGGTCATGCCTTTAAGTCTGAGAAGGAAACCCTGGAAAGCCGTACGCCTACGTATGAGCGGCATTCTGGCGCGAACGTGTGAAGGCATAAAGAATGTGTCCTGGGACGGTGCTTGACAAACCCCTTGTGAAGAAGTCTTCCCTCAGCTATCATATGGTTTCAGGAAGATAAAAGTGTTTTCCGCCGTGGGCGTGAAGGCACGAGGGACGTGCCCTAGAGTGAGCTGTCCGTTTCGAATGTGCCGCCCGTCGTTCCACGAAGAAGGGTGAGTATGGAAATGTATGATGTGAGGAAGCATAGGGAAGATTGCCTACGGGTGTTTAACTCTAAGGACAAATCTAGAGGGTTGCCGTCCGTCGACGACCAGCTCTTTCCCTACGGATGGAAGCGCCGTGTTAAAGCTTAGGGCGAGAGAAAAGAGACGGAATGCGAGATACACCACAGTGGGGAACACGTTGTGTGGAGGGCTTCTCTCCACCAAAGTCTCGGGTCACGAATTTGGAAGGGCCTTCAAATGTACGTGAGCTAGCGTCAGCAGAGCCTTCCACTGAACTCAGAGAAACGAGGCCGCGTCAAACATGATTTCGTGCTAACCCCTTGGTTCGCGAAGCGCGAAGCCTTTTGAGATATGTGTGTGAGGGTCTTGCACTCACCTCTCAAGAAACAAAACGGTAGAGCAATAGTCTTCCCACTACCATCTACAGGGAAGAAGACGGAGGAAATGTCCCACGTTAAACGTGAAGGCGCAAGTTACTGTGCCATAGAGCCCTGCTTGGGAAAGAACTTGTGTCGAAAGCTTCTCCCAACTCAGATCTTGTTTCGGGAAGATAGAAGCGCTGTCGGTACTTTGTGTGGAAACACAAGGAAAATGCCACACGCTGAATTGTGAAGAGAAATGTGGGTCGAACGTGACCACCAACACACTCGTTGTCCCCTAGAGAGGTGTGTGTCTGGAAGTGGGAGGAAGCGTAACGGACGTGCTATACACTTAACTCCAAGAAACAACGCTGTGGAGGTGCGGTCCTTCGACTGCCCTTCCTCTTTGCTAAGGAACGAAGCGGCTTGAAGCCAAGTGTGAAAGGAAACGGAGGGCAAGGAAGGGTGATATACCTCACTCGCGGCACAACTTCTGATGGAGGGCTTTTCTCAACGAACACCATGTGTCACGAAGATAGAAGGGTTTGCGAAAGTATGTGACTTCGCCAAAGGAAAGGCATACACGAATCTCGGCGAACCACGTCTGTGCCGATCGCGACTTCGAGCTTCCATCTGGGTTCCCGAGGAATCCATAGTCACATAATGTCTGTGTGGTATCCTACTGCAGAAACACCACTGCAGAGAAACCGTGCGTCTACTATCACCTTCCCTGAAACTGGTAGACTTTTGCAATGGAAGTGGGAAATCGCAAGGAATGTGCCCCGTGCCTGTGCCACGGAAGTAACTAGTGTAAATGTCTGTCGCGATTCGAATCCTGTTCCGTGAGAAGCGTTTCCAAGAGTATGAGAGAGAGCAGATGGAAAAGGTCATGGTTTGAAGCGTGAGAAGGAGACCCGTCAGGAAAGCCATACACGTAAGTCGGGGAAGCACTTTTCGCGTGACATGGTGAAGGCATCTAGAATGTGCCCTGTGACGGTGCTCGAGAAACCACTTGTGAAGAAGGCTTCCCTCAACTGCCGCATCGTTTCCGTAGGAGGAAACTGTTTTCCGTAGTGGGTGTGAAGGCATAAGGGACGTAGACGAGACTTCGCTCTCCGCTTCGAAGGTGCCTGCCGTCGTTACACGAAGAAGGATGTGTATGGAAATGGATGACTGCGGAAGCATAAGGAAGATGGCGTGCGTTTGTTTAACTCTAAGAACAAGTCTCGAGGGTTCCCGTCCTTCGACTACCATCTCTTCTCGTAAGGATGCGAAGCCGCTCCTTAAACCTCGTGTGAACGAAAAGAGATGGAACGCGCGATACCGCACAGTGAGGAACACGTTGTGCGGAGGGTTTCTCTCCATTACGTCCTGTGTCATGGAGGTGGATGGGTCTTGCAATGTACGTGGGCTAGCCTCAGTAGCAGTAGTAGCCTGACACTGAATTCTGAGAAACAAGGCCATGTCAAACAGGCTTTCGCGCTAACATCGTGGTGCTTGAAGAAAGAAGCCTTTGGAGACATGTGCGTTGCTATATAAGGTAGGCGTCTTACACTCACCTCTCACGAAACCAAACTGTAGGGAACTAGTCTTTCCACTACCGCCTCCGGGGAAGAAGTTGGAAGAACTTTCCGACGTTCAAAGTGAAGGCACAAATGCTGGGCCGTCTACCACTGTTTGAGAGAGGAGTTGTGTCTCAAGCTCCTGTCAACCCAGATCTTGCTTCGGGAAGGGAGAAGCGTTTTCAGGACTTCGTGTGAAAGCGTAAGGACAATGCCATAGGCTGAATGGTGAAGGAAAATGTGGGTCGAATGCGACCACCAACTAACAAGTTGTCCCCTAGGGAGGTGTGTGTCTGGAAATGGGAGGAAGCGTAAGGAACGAGCTGTACACTTAAGTCTAAGAGACAATGCTGTGGAGGAGCGGTCCTTCGACTCCCCGCCTCCTTTCCTAAGGATCGAAGCAGCTTGACGCCGAGTGTGAACGGAAGCAGAGGAAAAGCCTGCTATACCTTACTCGTGGAACCACTTTGTATGGAGGGCTTCTCTCAATGAACACCACGGCTCACGACGCTAGAAGGGTTTTCAAACGTACGTGAGTTCGCCAAAGGAAAGCCACAGACTACACTGTGCGAAACAAGTCTGTGTCAAACCGCGCCTTCGAGCTTCCATCTGGCTTCACGGGGAAAACCTAGTCACAACATGAACGTGTGGAACCCTAAACAGGCGGCGTGCACGTCGGTCTGAAGAAACACCACTGCAGAGAAACCGTGTTTCTACCAACCTCTTCCCTGAAAATGGTAGTCTATTCCAAGGTAAGTGTGACAGCGCAAGGCATGTGCCCCATGCCTGCGCCACGGAAATAAGGAGTGGAGATTGTCTCTCCCGGTTCAAACCTTGTTCCGTGAGAAATGTTTTCAAGAGTGCGAGAGAGAGCAGAGGGAAAAGGTCATGCCTTTAAGTCTGAGAAGGAAACCCTGGAAAGCCGTACGCCTACGTATGAGCGGCATTCTGGCGCGAACGTGTGAAGGCATAAAGAATGTGTCCTGGGACGGTGCTTGACAAACCCCTTGTGAAGAAGTCTTCCCTCAGCTATCATATGGTTTCAGGAAGATAAAAGTGTTTTCCGCCGTGGGCGTGAAGGCACGAGGGACGTGCCCTAGAGTGAGCTGTCCGTTTCGAATGTGCCGCCCGTCGTTCCACGAAGAAGGGTGAGTATGGAAATGTATGATGTGAGGAAGCATAGGGAAGATTGCCTACGGGTGTTTAACTCTAAGGACAAATCTAGAGGGTTGCCGTCCGTCGACGACCAGCTCTTTCCCTACGGATGGAAGCGCCGTGTTAAAGCTTAGGGCGAGAGAAAAGAGACGGAATGCGAGATACACCACAGTGGGGAACACGTTGTGTGGAGGGCTTCTCTCCACCAAAGTCTCGGGTCACGAATTTGGAAGGGCCTTCAAATGTACGTGAGCTAGCGTCAGCAGAGCCTTCCACTGAACTCAGAGAAACGAGGCCGCGTCAAACATGATTTCGTGCTAACCCCTTGGTTCGCGAAGCGCGAAGCCTTTTGAGATATGTGTGTGAGGGTCTTGCACTCACCTCTCAAGAAACAAAACGGTAGAGCAATAGTCTTCCCACTACCATCTACAGGGAAGAAGACGGAGGAAATGTCCCACGTTAAACGTGAAGGCGCAAGTTACTGTGCCATAGAGCCCTGCTTGGGAAAGAACTTGTGTCGAAAGCTTCTCCCAACTCAGATCTTGTTTCGGGAAGATAGAAGCGCTGTCGGTACTTTGTGTGGAAACACAAGGAAAATGCCACACGCTGAATTGTGAAGAGAAATGTGGGTCGAACGTGACCACCAACACACTCGTTGTCCCCTAGAGAGGTGTGTGTCTGGAAGTGGGAGGAAGCGTAACGGACGTGCTATACACTTAACTCCAAGAAACAACGCTGTGGAGGTGCGGTCCTTCGACTGCCCTTCCTCTTTGCTAAGGAACGAAGCGGCTTGAAGCCAAGTGTGAAAGGAAACGGAGGGCAAGGAAGGGTGATATACCTCACTCGCGGCACAACTTCTGATGGAGGGCTTTTCTCAACGAACACCATGTGTCACGAAGATAGAAGGGTTTGCGAAAGTATGTGACTTCGCCAAAGGAAAGGCATACACGAATCTCGGCGAACCACGTCTGTGCCGATCGCGACTTCGAGCTTCCATCTGGGTTCCCGAGGAATCCATAGTCACATAATGTCTGTGTGGTATCCTACTGCAGAAACACCACTGCAGAGAAACCGTGCGTCTACTATCACCTTCCCTGAAACTGGTAGACTTTTGCAATGGAAGTGGGAAATCGCAAGGAATGTGCCCCGTGCCTGTGCCACGGAAGTAACTAGTGTAAATGTCTGTCGCGATTCGAATCCTGTTCCGTGAGAAGCGTTTCCAAGAGTATGAGAGAGAGCAGATGGAAAAGGTCATGGTTTGAAGCGTGAGAAGGAGACCCGTCAGGAAAGCCATACACGTAAGTCGGGGAAGCACTTTTCGCGTGACATGGTGAAGGCATCTAGAATGTGCCCTGTGACGGTGCTCGAGAAACCACTTGTGAAGAAGGCTTCCCTCAACTGCCGCATCGTTTCCGTAGGAGGAAACTGTTTTCCGTAGTGGGTGTGAAGGCATAAGGGACGTAGACGAGACTTCGCTCTCCGCTTCGAAGGTGCCTGCCGTCGTTACACGAAGAAGGATGTGTATGGAAATGGATGACTGCGGAAGCATAAGGAAGATGGCATGCGTTTGTTTAACTCTAAGAACAAGTCTCGAGGGTTCCCGTCCTTCGACTACCATCTCTTCTCGTAAGGATGCGAAGCCGCTCCTTAAACCTCGTGTGAACGAAAAGAGATGGAACGCGCGATACCGCACAGTGAGGAACACGTTGTGCGGAGGGTTTCTCTCCATTACGTCCTGTGTCATGGAGGTGGATGGGTCTTGCAATGTACGTGGGCTAGCCTCAGTAGCAGTAGTAGCCTGACACTGAATTCTGAGAAACAAGGCCATGTCAAACAGGCTTTCGCCCTAACATCGTGGTGCTTGAAGAAAGAAGCCTTTGGAGACATGTGCGTTGCTATATAAGGTAGGCGTCTTACACTCACCTCTCACGAAACCAAACTGTAGGGAACTAGTCTTTCCACTACCGCCTCCGGGGAAGAAGTTGGAAGAACTTTCCGACGTTCAAAGTGAAGGCACAAATGCTGGGCCGTCTACCACTGTTTGAGAGAGGAGTTGTGTCTCAAGCTCCTGTCAACCCAGATCTTGCTTCGGGAAGGGAGAAGCGTTTTCAGGACTTCGTGTGAAAGCGTAAGGACAATGCCATAGGCTGAATGGTGAAGGAAAATGTGGGTCGAATGCGACCACCAACTAACAAGTTGTCCCCTAGGGAGGTGTGTGTCTGGAAATGGGAGGAAGCGTAAGGAACGAGCTGTACACTTAAGTCTAAGAGACAATGCTGTGGAGGAGCGGTCCTTCGACTCCCCGCCTCCTTTCCTAAGGATCGAAGCAGCTTGACGCCGAGTGTGAACGGAAGCAGAGGAAAAGCCTGCTATACCTTACTCGTGGAACCACTTTGTATGGAGGGCTTCTCTCAATGAACACCACGGCTCACGACGCTAGAAGGGTTTTCAAACGTACGTGAGTTCGCCAAAGGAAAGCCACAGACTACACTGTGCGAAACAAGTCTGTGTCAAACCGCGCCTTCGAGCTTCCATCTGGCTTCACGGGGAAAACCTAGTCACAACATGAACGTGTGGAACCCTAAACAGGCGGCGTGCACGTCGGTCTGAAGAAACACCACTGCAGAGAAACCGTGTTTCTACCAACCTCTTCCCTGAAAATGGTAGTCTATTCCAAGGTAAGTGTGACAGCGCAAGGCATGTGCCCCATGCCTGCGCCACGGAAATAAGGAGTGGAGATTGTCTCTCCCGGTTCAAACCTTGTTCCGTGAGAAATGTTTTCAAGAGTGCGAGAGAGAGCAGAGGGAAAAGGTCATGCCTTTAAGTCTGAGAAGGAAACCCTGGAAAGCCGTACGCCTACGTATGAGCGGCATTCTGGCGCGAACGTGTGAAGGCATAAAGAATGTGTCCTGGGACGGTGCTTGACAAACCCCTTGTGAAGAAGTCTTCCCTCAGCTATCATATGGTTTCAGGAAGATAAAAGTGTTTTCCGCCGTGGGCGTGAAGGCACGAGGGACGTGCCCTAGAGTGAGCTGTCCGTTTCGAATGTGCCGCCCGTCGTTCCACGAAGAA
The DNA here is from genome assembly GCF_037043125.1 of Eumetopias jubatus. Taxonomy (NCBI): domain Eukaryota; kingdom Metazoa; phylum Chordata; class Mammalia; order Carnivora; family Otariidae; genus Eumetopias; species Eumetopias jubatus. Next base: position 48,632 of record NW_028275043.1, on the reverse strand, counting down.
GGGTGAGTATGGAAATGTATGATGTGAGGAAGCATAGGGAAGATTGCCTACGGGTGTTTAACTCTAAGGACAAATCTAGAGGGTTGCCGTCCGTCGACGACCAGCTCTTTCCCTACGGATGGAAGCGCCGTGTTAAAGCTTAGGGCGAGAGAAAAGAGACGGAATGCGAGATACACCACAGTGGGGAACACGTTGTGTGGAGGGCTTCTCTCCACCAAAGTCTCGGGTCACGAATTTGGAAGGGCCTTCAAATGTACGTGAGCTAGCGTCAGCAGAGCCTTCCACTGAACTCAGAGAAACGAGGCCGCGTCAAACATGATTTCGTGCTAACCCCTTGGTTCGCGAAGCGCGAAGCCTTTTGAGATATGTGTGTGAGGGTCTTGCACTCACCTCTCAAGAAACAAAACGGTAGAGCAATAGTCTTCCCACTACCATCTACAGGGAAGAAGACGGAGGAAATGTCCCACGTTAAACGTGAAGGCGCAAGTTACTGTGCCATAGAGCCCTGCTTGGGAAAGAACTTGTGTCGAAAGCTTCTCCCAACTCAGATCTTGTTTCGGGAAGATAGAAGCGCTGTCGGTACTTTGTGTGGAAACACAAGGAAAATGCCACACGCTGAATTGTGAAGAGAAATGTGGGTCGAACGTGACCACCAACACACTCGTTGTCCCCTAGAGAGGTGTGTGTCTGGAAGTGGGAGGAAGCGTAACGGACGTGCTATACACTTAACTCCAAGAAACAACGCTGTGGAGGTGCGGTCCTTCGACTGCCCTTCCTCTTTGCTAAGGAACGAAGCGGCTTGAAGCCAAGTGTGAAAGGAAACGGAGGGCAAGGAAGGGTGATATACCTCACTCGCGGCACAACTTCTGATGGAGGGCTTTTCTCAACGAACACCATGTGTCACGAAGATAGAAGGGTTTGCGAAAGTATGTGACTTCGCCAAAGGAAAGGCATACACGAATCTCGGCGAACCACGTCTGTGCCGATCGCGACTTCGAGCTTCCATCTGGGTTCCCGAGGAATCCATAGTCACATAATGTCTGTGTGGTATCCTACTGCAGAAACACCACTGCAGAGAAACCGTGCGTCTACTATCACCTTCCCTGAAACTGGTAGACTTTTGCAATGGAAGTGGGAAATCGCAAGGAATGTGCCCCGTGCCTGTGCCACGGAAGTAACTAGTGTAAATGTCTGTCGCGATTCGAATCCTGTTCCGTGAGAAGCGTTTCCAAGAGTATGAGAGAGAGCAGATGGAAAAGGTCATGGTTTGAAGCGTGAGAAGGAGACCCGTCAGGAAAGCCATACACGTAAGTCGGGGAAGCACTTTTCGCGTGACATGGTGAAGGCATCTAGAATGTGCCCTGTGACGGTGCTCGAGAAACCACTTGTGAAGAAGGCTTCCCTCAACTGCCGCATCGTTTCCGTAGGAGGAAACTGTTTTCCGTAGTGGGTGTGAAGGCATAAGGGACGTAGACGAGACTTCGCTCTCCGCTTCGAAGGTGCCTGCCGTCGTTACACGAAGAAGGATGTGTATGGAAATGGATGACTGCGGAAGCATAAGGAAGATGGCATGCGTTTGTTTAACTCTAAGAACAAGTCTCGAGGGTTCCCGTCCTTCGACTACCATCTCTTCTCGTAAGGATGCGAAGCCGCTCCTTAAACCTCGTGTGAACGAAAAGAGATGGAACGCGCGATACCGCACAGTGAGGAACACGTTGTGCGGAGGGTTTCTCTCCATTACGTCCTGTGTCATGGAGGTGGATGGGTCTTGCAATGTACGTGGGCTAGCCTCAGTAGCAGTAGTAGCCTGACACTGAATTCTGAGAAACAAGGCCATGTCAAACAGGCTTTCGCGCTAACATCGTGGTGCTTGAAGAAAGAAGCCTTTGGAGACATGTGCGTTGCTATATAAGGTAGGCGTCTTACACTCACCTCTCACGAAACCAAACTGTAGGGAACTAGTCTTTCCACTACCGCCTCCGGGGAAGAAGTTGGAAGAACTTTCCGACGTTCAAAGTGAAGGCACAAATGCTGGGCCGTCTACCACTGTTTGAGAGAGGAGTTGTGTCTCAAGCTCCTGTCAACCCAGATCTTGCTTCGGGAAGGGAGAAGCGTTTTCAGGACTTCGTGTGAAAGCGTAAGGACAATGCCATAGGCTGAATGGTGAAGGAAAATGTGGGTCGAATGCGACCACCAACTAACAAGTTGTCCCCTAGGGAGGTGTGTGTCTGGAAATGGGAGGAAGCGTAAGGAACGAGCTGTACACTTAAGTCTAAGAGACAATGCTGTGGAGGAGCGGTCCTTCGACTCCCCGCCTCCTTTCCTAAGGATCGAAGCAGCTTGACGCCGAGTGTGAACGGAAGCAGAGGAAAAGCCTGCTATACCTTACTCGTGGAACCACTTTGTATGGAGGGCTTCTCTCAATGAACACCACGGCTCACGACGCTAGAAGGGTTTTCAAACGTACGTGAGTTCGCCAAAGGAAAGCCACAGACTACACTGTGCGAAACAAGTCTGTGTCAAACCGCGCCTTCGAGCTTCCATCTGGCTTCACGGGGAAAACCTAGTCACAACATGAACGTGTGGAACCCTAAACAGGCGGCGTGCACGTCGGTCTGAAGAAACACCACTGCAGAGAAACCGTGTTTCTCCCAACCTCTTCCCTGAAAATGGTAGTCTATTCCAAGGTAAGTGTGACAGCGCAAGGCATGTGCCCCATGCCTGCGCCACGGAAATAAGGAGTGGAGATTGTCTCTCCCGGTTCAAACCTTGTTCCGTGAGAAATGTTTTCAAGAGTGCGAGAGAGAGCAGAGGGAAAAGGTCATGCCTTTAAGTCTGAGAAGGAAACCCTGGAAAGCCGTACGCCTACGTATGAGCGGCATTCTGGCGCGAACGTGTGAAGGCATAAAGAATGTGTCCTGGGACGGTGCTTGACAAACCCCTTGTGAAGAAGTCTTCCCTCAGCTATCATATGGTTTCAGGAAGATAAAAGTGTTTTCCGCCGTGGGCGTGAAGGCACGAGGGACGTGCCCTAGAGTGAGCTGTCCGTTTCGAATGTGCCGCCCGTCGTTCCACGAAGAAGGGTGAGTATGGAAATGTATGATGTGAGGAAGCATAGGGAAGATTGCCTACGGGTGTTTAACTCTAAGGACAAATCTAGAGGGTTGCCGTCCGTCGACGACCAGCTCTTTCCCTACGGATGGAAGCGCCGTGTTAAAGCTTAGGGCGAGAGAAAAGAGACGGAATGCGAGATACACCACAGTGGGGAACACGTTGTGTGGAGGGCTTCTCTCCACCAAAGTCTCGGGTCACGAATTTGGAAGGGCCTTCAAATGTACGTGAGCTAGCGTCAGCAGAGCCTTCCACTGAACTCAGAGAAACGAGGCCGCGTCAAACATGATTTCGTGCTAACCCCTTGGTTCGCGAAGCGCGAAGCCTTTTGAGATATGTGTGTGAGGGTCTTGCACTCACCTCTCAAGAAACAAAACGGTAGAGCAATAGTCTTCCCACTACCATCTACAGGGAAGAAGACGGAGGAAATGTCCCACGTTAAACGTGAAGGCGCAAGTTACTGTGCCATAGAGCCCTGCTTGGGAAAGAACTTGTGTCGAAAGCTTCTCCCAACTCAGATCTTGTTTCGGGAAGATAGAAGCGCTGTCGGTACTTTGTGTGGAAACACAAGGAAAATGCCACACGCTGAATTGTGAAGAGAAATGTGGGTCGAACGTGACCACCAACACACTCGTTGTCCCCTAGAGAGGTGTGTGTCTGGAAGTGGGAGGAAGCGTAACGGACGTGCTATACACTTAACTCCAAGAAACAACGCTGTGGAGGTGCGGTCCTTCGACTGCCCTTCCTCTTTGCTAAGGAACGAAGCGGCTTGAAGCCAAGTGTGAAAGGAAACGGAGGGCAAGGAAGGGTGATATACCTCACTCGCGGCACAACTTCTGATGGAGGGCTTTTCTCAACGAACAGCATGTGTCACGAAGATAGAAGGGTTTGCGAAAGTATGTGACTTCGCCAAAGGAAAGGCATACACGAATCTCGGCGAACCACGTCTGTGCCGATCGCGACTTCGAGCTTCCATCTGGGTTCCCGAGGAATCCATAGTCACATAATGTCTGTGTGGTATCCTACTGCAGAAACACCACTGCAGAGAAACCGTGCGTCTACTATCACCTTCCCTGAAACTGGTAGACTTTTGCAATGGAAGTGGGAAATCGCAAGGAATGTGCCCCGTGCCTGTGCCACGGAAGTAACTAGTGTAAATGTCTGTCGCGATTCGAATCCTGTTCCGTGAGAAGCGTTTCCAAGAGTATGAGAGAGAGCAGATGGAAAAGGTCATGGTTTGAAGCGTGAGAAGGAGACCCGTCAGGAAAGCCATACACGTAAGTCGGGGAAGCACTTTTCGCGTGACATGGTGAAGGCATCTAGAATGTGCCCTGTGACGGTGCTCGAGAAACCACTTGTGAAGAAGGCTTCCCTCAACTGCCGTATCGTTTCCGTAGGAGGAAACTGTTTTCCGTAGTGGGTGTGAAGGCATAAGGGACGTAGACGAGACTTCGCTCTCCGCTTCGAAGGTGCCTGCCGTCGTTACACGAAGAAGGATGTGTATGGAAATGGATGACTGCGGAAGCATAAGGAAGATGGCATGCGTTTGTTTAACTCTAAGAACAAGTCTCGAGGGTTCCCGTCCTTCGACTACCATCTCTTCTCGTAAGGATGCGAAGCCGCTCCTTAAACCTCGTGTGAACGAAAAGAGATGGAACGCGCGATACCGCACAGTGAGGAACACGTTGTGCGGAGGGTTTCTCTCCATTACGTCCTGTGTCATGGAGGTGGATGGGTCTTGCAATGTACGTGGGCTAGCCTCAGTAGCAGTAGTAGCCTGACACTGAATTCTGAGAAACAAGGCCATGTCAAACAGGCTTTCGCGCTAACATCGTGGTGCTTGAAGAAAGAAGCCTTTGGAGACATGTGCGTTGCTATATAAGGTAGGCGTCTTACACTCACCTCTCACGAAACCAAACTGTAGGGAACTAGTCTTTCCACTACCGCCTCCGGGGAAGAAGTTGGAAGAACTTTCCGACGTTCAAAGTGAAGGCACAAATGCTGGGCCGTCTACCACTGTTTGAGAGAGGAGTTGTGTCTCAAGCTCCTGTCAACCCAGATCTTGCTTCGGGAAGGGAGAAGCGTTTTCAGGACTTCGTGTGAAAGCGTAAGGACAATGCCATAGGCTGAATGGTGAAGGAAAATGTGGGTCGAATGCGACCACCAACTAACAAGTTGTCCCCTAGGGAGGTGTGTGTCTGGAAATGGGAGGAAGCGTAAGGAACGAGCTGTACACTTAAGTCTAAGAGACAATGCTGTGGAGGAGCGGTCCTTCGACTCCCCGCCTCCTTTCCTAAGGATCGAAGCAGCTTGACGCCGAGTGTGAACGGAAGCAGAGGAAAAGCCTGCTATACCTTACTCGTGGAACCACTTTGTATGGAGGGCTTCTCTCAATGAACACCACGGCTCACGACGCTAGAAGGGTTTTCAAACGTACGTGAGTTCGCCAAAGGAAAGCCACAGACTACACTGTGCGAAACAAGTCTGTGTCAAACCGCGCCTTCGAGCTTCCATCTGGCTTCACGGGGAAAACCTAGTCACAACATGAACGTGTGGAACCCTAAACAGGCGGCGTGCACGTCGGTCTGAAGAAACACCACTGCAGAGAAACCGTGTTTCTCCCAACCTCTTCCCTGAAAATGGTAGTCTATTCCAAGGTAAGTGTGACAGCGCAAGGCATGTGCCCCATGCCTGCGCCACGGAAATAAGGAGTGGAGATTGTCTCTCCCGGTTCAAACCTTGTTCCGTGAGAAATGTTTTCAAGAGTGCGAGAGAGAGCAGAGGGAAAAGGTCATGCCTTTAAGTCTGAGAAGGAAACCCTGGAAAGCCGTACGCCTACGTATGAGCGGCATTCTGGCGCGAACGTGTGAAGGCATAAAGAATGTGTCCTGGGACGGTGCTTGACAAACCCCTTGTGAAGAAGTCTTCCCTCAGCTATCATATGGTTTCAGGAAGATAAAAGTGTTTTCCGCCGTGGGCGTGAAGGCACGAGGGACGTGCCCTAGAGTGAGCTGTCCGTTTCGAATGTGCCGCCCGTCGTTCCACGAAGAAGGGTGAGTATGGAAATGTATGATGTGAGGAAGCATAGGGAAGATTGCCTACGGGTGTTTAACTCTAAGGACAAATCTAGAGGGTTGCCGTCCGTCGACGACCAGCTCTTTCCCTACGGATGGAAGCGCCGTGTTAAAGCTTAGGGCGAGAGAAAAGAGACGGAATGCGAGATACACCACAGTGGGGAACACGTTGTGTGGAGGGCTTCTCTCCACCAAAGTCTCGGGTCACGAATTTGGAAGGGCCTTCAAATGTACGTGAGCTAGCGTCAGCAGAGCCTTCCACTGAACTCAGAGAAACGAGGCCGCGTCAAACATGATTTCGTGCTAACCCCTTGGTTCGCGAAGCGCGAAGCCTTTTGAGATATGTGTGTGAGGGTCTTGCACTCACCTCTCAAGAAACAAAACGGTAGAGCAATAGTCTTCCCACTACCATCTACAGGGAAGAAGACGGAGGAAATGTCCCACGTTAAACGTGAAGGCGCAAGTTACTGTGCCATAGAGCCCTGCTTGGGAAAGAACTTGTGTCGAAAGCTTCTCCCAACTCAGATCTTGTTTCGGGAAGATAGAAGCGCTGTCGGTACTTTGTGTGGAAACACAAGGAAAATGCCACACGCTGAATTGTGAAGAGAAATGTGGGTCGAACGTGACCACCAACACACTCGTTGTCCCCTAGAGAGGTGTGTGTCTGGAAGTGGGAGGAAGCGTAACGGACGTGCTATACACTTAACTCCAAGAAACAACGCTGTGGAGGTGCGGTCCTTCGACTGCCCTTCCTCTTTGCTAAGGAACGAAGCGGCTTGAAGCCAAGTGTGAAAGGAAACGGAGGGCAAGGAAGGGTGATATACCTCACTCGCGGCACAACTTCTGATGGAGGGCTTTTCTCAACGAACACCATGTGTCACGAAGATAGAAGGGTTTGCGAAAGTATGTGACTTCGCCAAAGGAAAGGCATACACGAATCTCGGCGAACCACGTCTGTGCCGATCGCGACTTCGAGCTTCCATCTGGGTTCCCGAGGAATCCATAGTCACATAATGTCTGTGTGGTATCCTACTGCAGAAACACCACTGCAGAGAAACCGTGCGTCTACTATCACCTTCCCTGAAACTGGTAGACTTTTGCAATGGAAGTGGGAAATCGCAAGGAATGTGCCCCGTGCCTGTGCCACGGAAGTAACTAGTGTAAATGTCTGTCGCGATTCGAATCCTGTTCCGTGAGAAGCGTTTCCAAGAGTATGAGAGAGAGCAGATGGAAAAGGTCATGGTTTGAAGCGTGAGAAGGAGACCCGTCAGGAAAGCCATACACGTAAGTCGGGGAAGCACTTTTCGCGTGACATGGTGAAGGCATCTAGAATGTGCCCTGTGACGGTGCTCGAGAAACCACTTGTGAAGAAGGCTTCCCTCAACTGCCGCATCGTTTCCGTAGGAGGAAACTGTTTTCCGTAGTGGGTGTGAAGGCATAAGGGACGTAGACGAGACTTCGCTCTCCGCTTCGAAGGTGCCTGCCGTCGTTACACGAAGAAGGATGTGTATGGAAATGGATGACTGCGGAAGCATAAGGAAGATGGCATGCGTTTGTTTAACTCTAAGAACAAGTCTCGAGGGTTCCCGTCCTTCGACTACCATCTCTTCTCGTAAGGATGCGAAGCCGCTCCTTAAACCTCGTGTGAACGAAAAGAGATGGAACGCGCGATACCGCACAGTGAGGAACACGTTGTGCGGAGGGTTTCTCTCCATTACGTCCTGTGTCATGGAGGTGGATGGGTCTTGCAATGTACGTGGGCTAGCCTCAGTAGCAGTAGTAGCCTGACACTGAATTCTGAGAAACAAGGCCATGTCAAACAGGCTTTCGCCCTAACATCGTGGTGCTTGAAGAAAGAAGCCTTTGGAGACATGTGCGTTGCTATATAAGGTAGGCGTCTTACACTCACCTCTCACGAAACCAAACTGTAGGGAACTAGTCTTTCCACTACCGCCTCCGGGGAAGAAGTTGGAAGAACTTTCCGACGTTCAAAGTGAAGGCACAAATGCTGGGCCGTCTACCACTGTTTGAGAGAGGAGTTGTGTCTCAAGCTCCTGTCAACCCAGATCTTGCTTCGGGAAGGGAGAAGCGTTTTCAGGACTTCGTGTGAAAGCGTAAGGACAATGCCATAGGCTGAATGGTGAAGGAAAATGTGGGTCGAATGCGACCACCAACTAACAAGTTGTCCCCTAGGGAGGTGTGTGTCTGGAAATGGGAGGAAGCGTAAGGAACGAGCTGTACACTTAAGTCTAAGAGACAATGCTGTGGAGGAGCGGTCCTTCGACTCCCCGCCTCCTTTCCTAAGGATCGAAGCAGCTTGACGCCGAGTGTGAACGGAAGCAGAGGAAAAGCCTGCTATACCTTACTCGTGGAACCACTTTGTATGGAGGGCTTCTCTCAATGAACACCACGGCTCACGACGCTAGAAGGGTTTTCAAACGTACGTGAGTTCGCCAAAGGAAAGCCACAGACTACACTGTGCGAAACAAGTCTGTGTCAAACCGCGCCTTCGAGCTTCCATCTGGCTTCACGGGGAAAACCTAGTCACAACATGAACGTGTGGAACCCTAAACAGGCGGCGTGCACGTCGGTCTGAAGAAACACCACTGCAGAGAAACCGTGTTTCTCCCAACCTCTTCCCTGAAAATGGTAGTCTATTCCAAGGTAAGTGTGACAGCGCAAGGCATGTGCCCCATGCCTGCGCCACGGAAATAAGGAGTGGAGATTGTCTCTCCCGGTTCAAACCTTGTTCCGTGAGAAATGTTTTCAAGAGTGCGAGAGAGAGCAGAGGGAAAAGGTCATGCCTTTAAGTCTGAGAAGGAAACCCTGGAAAGCCGTACGCCTACGTATGAGCGGCATTCTGGCGCGAACGTGTGAAGGCATAAAGAATGTGTCCTGGGACGGTGCTTGACAAACCCCTTGTGAAGAAGTCTTCCCTCAGCTATCATATGGTTTCAGGAAGATAAAAGTGTTTTCCGCCGTGGGCGTGAAGGCACGAGGGACGTGCCCTAGAGTGAGCTGTCCGTTTCGAATGTGCCGCCCGTCGTTCCACGAAGAAGGGTGAGTATGGAAATGTATGATGTGAGGAAGCATAGGGAAGATTGCCTACGGGTGTTTAACTCTAAGGACAAATCTAGAGGGTTGCCGTCCGTCGACGACCAGCTCTTTCCCTACGGATGGAAGCGCCGTGTTAAAGCTTAGGGCGAGAGAAAAGAGACGGAATGCGAGATACACCACAGTGGGGAACACGTTGTGTGGAGGGCTTCTCTCCACCAAAGTCTCGGGTCACGAATTTGGAAGGGCCTTCAAATGTACGTGAGCTAGCGTCAGCAGAGCCTTCCACTGAACTCAGAGAAACGAGGCCGCGTCAAACATGATTTCGTGCTAACCCCTTGGTTCGCGAAGCGCGAAGCCTTTTGAGATATGTGTGTGAGGGTCTTGCACTCACCTCTCAAGAAACAAAACGGTAGAGCAATAGTCTTCCCACTACCATCTACAGGGAAGAAGACGGAGGAAATGTCCCACGTTAAACGTGAAGGCGCAAGTTACTGTGCCATAGAGCCCTGCTTGGGAAAGAACTTGTGTCGAAAGCTTCTCCCAACTCAGATCTTGTTTCGGGAAGATAGAAGCGCTGTCGGTACTTTGTGTGGAAACACAAGGAAAATGCCACACGCTGAATTGTGAAGAGAAATGTGGGTCGAACGTGACCACCAACACACTCGTTGTCCCCTAGAGAGGTGTGTGTCTGGAAGTGGGAGGAAGCGTAACGGACGTGCTATACACTTAACTCCAAGAAACAACGCTGTGGAGGTGCGGTCCTTCGACTGCCCTTCCTCTTTGCTAAGGAACGAAGCGGCTTGAAGCCAAGTGTGAAAGGAAACGGAGGGCAAGGAAGGGTGATATACCTCACTCGCGGCACAACTTCTGATGGAGGGCTTTTCTCAACGAACACCATGTGTCACGAAGATAGAAGGGTTTGCGAAAGTATGTGACTTCGCCAAAGGAAAGGCATACACGAATCTCGGCGAACCACGTCTGTGCCGATCGCGACTTCGAGCTTCCATCTGGGTTCCCGAGGAATCCATAGTCACATAATGTCTGTGTGGTATCCTACTGCAGAAACACCACTGCAGAGAAACCGTGCGTCTACTATCACCTTCCCTGAAACTGGTAGACTTTTGCAATGGAAGTGGGAAATCGCAAGGAATGTGCCCCGTGCCTGTGCCACGGAAGTAACTAGTGTAAATGTCTGTCGCGATTCGAATCCTGTTCCGTGAGAAGCGTTTCCAAGAGTATGAGAGAGAGCAGATGGAAAAGGTCATGGTTTGAAGCGTGAGAAGGAGACCCGTCAGGAAAGCCATACACGTAAGTCGGGGAAGCACTTTTCGCGTGACATGGTGAAGGCATCTAGAATGTGCCCTGTGACGGTGCTCGAGAAACCACTTGTGAAGAAGGCTTCCCTCAACTGCCGCATCGTTTCCGTAGGAGGAAACTGTTTTCCGTAGTGGGTGTGAAGGCATAAGGGACGTAGACGAGACTTCGCTCTCCGCTTCGAAGGTGCCTGCCGTCGTTACACGAAGAAGGATGTGTATGGAAATGGATGACTGCGGAAGCATAAGGAAGATGGCATGCGTTTGTTTAACTCTAAGAACAAGTCTCGAGGGTTCCCGTCCTTCGACTACCATCTCTTCTCGTAAGGATGCGAAGCCGCTCCTTAAACCTCGTGTGAACGAAAAGAGATGGAACGCGCGATACCGCACAGTGAGGAACACGTTGTGCGGAGGGTTTCTCTCCATTACGTCCTGTGTCATGGAGGTGGATGGGTCTTGCAATGTACGTGGGCTAGCCTCAGTAGCAGTAGTAGCCTGACACTGAATTCTGAGAAACAAGGCCATGTCAAACAGGCTTTCGCCCTAACATCGTGGTGCTTGAAGAAAGAAGCCTTTGGAGACATGTGCGTTGCTATATAAGGTAGGCGTCTTACACTCACCTCTCACGAAACCAAACTGTAGGGAACTAGTCTTTCCACTACCGCCTCCGGGGAAGAAGTTGGAAGAACTTTCCGACGTTCAAAGTGAAGGCACAAATGCTGGGCCGTCTACCACTGTTTGAGAGAGGAGTTGTGTCTCAAGCTCCTGTCAACCCAGATCTTGCTTCGGGAAGGGAGAAGCGTTTTCAGGACTTCGTGTGAAAGCGTAAGGACAATGCCATAGGCTGAATGGTGAAGGAAAATGTGGGTCGAATGCGACCACCAACTAACAAGTTGTCCCCTAGGGAGGTGTGTGTCTGGAAATGGGAGGAAGCGTAAGGAACGAGCTGTACACTTAAGTCTAAGAGACAATGCTGTGGAGGAGCGGTCCTTCGACTCCCCGCCTCCTTTCCTAAGGATCGAAGCAGCTTGACGCCGAGTGTGAACGGAAGCAGAGGAAAAGCCTGCTATACCTTACTCGTGGAACCACTTTGTATGGAGGGCTTCTCTCAATGAACACCACGGCTCACGACGCTAGAAGGGTTTTCAAACGTACGTGAGTTCGCCAAAGGAAAGCCACAGACTACACTGTGCGAAACAAGTCTGTGTCAAACCGCGCCTTCGAGCTTCCATCTGGCTTCACGGGGAAAACCTAGTCACAACATGAACGTGTGGAACCCTAAACAGGCGGCGTGCACGTCGGTCTGAAGAAACACCACTGCAGAGAAACCGTGTTTCTACCAACCTCTTCCCTGAAAATGGTAGTCTATTCCAAGGTAAGTGTGACAGCGCAAGGCATGTGCCCCATGCCTGCGCCACGGAAATAAGGAGTGGAGATTGTCTCTCCCGGTTCAAACCTTGTTCCGTGAGAAATGTTTTCAAGAGTGCGAGAGAGAGCAGAGGGAAAAGGTCATGCCTTTAAGTCTGAGAAGGAAACCCTGGAAAGCCGTACGCCTACGTATGAGCGGCATTCTGGCGCGAACGTGTGAAGGCATAAAGAATGTGTCCTGGGACGGTGCTTGACAAACCCCTTGTGAAGAAGTCTTCCCTCAGCTATCATATGGTTTCAGGAAGATAAAAGTGTTTTCCGCCGTGGGCGTGAAGGCACGAGGGACGTGCCCTAGAGTGAGCTGTCCGTTTCGAATGTGCCGCCCGTCGTTCCACGAAGAAGGGTGAGTATGGAAATGTATGATGTGAGGAAGCATAGGGAAGATTGCCTACGGGTGTTTAACTCTAAGGACAAATCTAGAGGGTTGCCGTCCGTCGACGACCAGCTCTTTCCCTACGGATGGAAGCGCCGTGTTAAAGCTTAGGGCGAGAGAAAAGAGACGGAATGCGAGATACACCACAGTGGGGAACACGTTGTGTGGAGGGCTTCTCTCCACCAAAGTCTCGGGTCACGAATTTGGAAGGGCCTTCAAATGTACGTGAGCTAGCGTCAGCAGAGCCTTCCACTGAACTCAGAGAAACGAGGCCGCGTCAAACATGATTTCGTGCTAACCCCTTGGTTCGCGAAGCGCGAAGCCTTTTGAGATATGTGTGTGAGGGTCTTGCACTCACCTCTCAAGAAACAAAACGGTAGAGCAATAGTCTTCCCACTACCATCTACAGGGAAGAAGACGGAGGAAATGTCCCACGTTAAACGTGAAGGCGCAAGTTACTGTGCCATAGAGCCCTGCTTGGGAAAGAACTTGTGTCGAAAGCTTCTCCCAACTCAGATCTTGTTTCGGGAAGATAGAAGCGCTGTCGGTACTTTGTGTGGAAACACAAGGAAAATGCCACACGCTGAATTGTGAAGAGAAATGTGGGTCGAACGTGACCACCAACACACTCGTTGTCCCCTAGAGAGGTGTGTGTCTGGAAGTGGGAGGAAGCGTAACGGACGTGCTATACACTTAACTCCAAGAAACAACGCTGTGGAGGTGCGGTCCTTCGACTGCCCTTCCTCTTTGCTAAGGAACGAAGCGGCTTGAAGCCAAGTGTGAAAGGAAACGGAGGGCAAGGAAGGGTGATATACCTCACTCGCGGCACAACTTCTGATGGAGGGCTTTTCTCAACGAACACCATGTGTCACGAAGATAGAAGGGTTTGCGAAAGTATGTGACTTCGCCAAAGGAAAGGCATACACGAATCTCGGCGAACCACGTCTGTGCCGATCGCGACTTCGAGCTTCCATCTGGGTTCCCGAGGAATCCATAGTCACATAATGTCTGTGTGGTATCCTACTGCAGAAACACCACTGCAGAGAAACCGTGTTTCTACCAACCTCTTCCCTGAAAATGGTAGTCTATTCCAAGGTAAGTGTGACAGCGCAAGGCATGTGCCCCATGCCTGCGCCACGGAAATAAGGAGTGGAGATTGTCTCTCCCGGTTCAAACCTTGTTCCGTGAGAAATGTTTTCAAGAGTGCGAGAGAGAGCAGAGGGAAAAGGTCATGCCTTTAAGTCTGAGAAGGAAACCCTGGAAAGCCGTACGCCTACGTATGAGCGGCATTCTGGCGCGAACGTGTGAAGGCATAAAGAATGTGTCCTGGGACGGTGCTTGACAAACCCCTTGTGAAGAAGTCTTCCCTCAGCTATCATATGGTTTCAGGAAGATAAAAGTGTTTTCCGCCGTGGGCGTGAAGGCACGAGGGACGTGCCCTAGAGTGAGCTGTCCGTTTCGAATGTGCCGCCCGTCGTTCCACGAAGAAGGGTGAGTATGGAAATGTATGATGTGAGGAAGCATAGGGAAGATTGCCTACGGGTGTTTAACTCTAAGGACAAATCTAGAGGGTTGCCGTCCGTCGACGACCAGCTCTTTCCCTACGGATGGAAGCGCCGTGTTAAAGCTTAGGGCGAGAGAAAAGAGACGGAATGCGAGATACACCACAGTGGGGAACACGTTGTGTGGAGGGCTTCTCTCCACCAAAGTCTCGGGTCACGAATTTGGAAGGGCCTTCAAATGTACGTGAGCTAGCGTCAGCAGAGCCTTCCACTGAACTCAGAGAAACGAGGCCGCGTCAAACATGATTTCGTGCTAACCCCTTGGTTCGCGAAGCGCGAAGCCTTTTGAGATATGTGTGTGAGGGTCTTGCACTCACCTCTCAAGAAACAAAACGGTAGAGCAATAGTCTTCCCACTACCATCTACAGGGAAGAAGACGGAGGAAATGTCCCACGTTAAACGTGAAGGCGCAAGTTACTGTGCCATAGAGCCCTGCTTGGGAAAGAACTTGTGTCGAAAGCTTCTCCCAACTCAGATCTTGTTTCGGGAAGATAGAAGCGCTGTCGGTACTTTGTGTGGAAACACAAGGAAAATGCCACACGCTGAATTGTGAAGAGAAATGTGGGTCGAACGTGACCACCAACACACTCGTTGTCCCCTAGAGAGGTGTGTGTCTGGAAGTGGGAGGAAGCGTAACGGACGTGCTATACACTTAACTCCAAGAAACAACGCTGTGGAGGTGCGGTCCTTCGACTGCCCTTCCTCTTTGCTAAGGAACGAAGCGGCTTGAAGCCAAGTGTGAAAGGAAACGGAGGGCAAGGAAGGGTGATATACCTCACTCGCGGCACAACTTCTGATGGAGGGCTTTTCTCAACGAACAGCATGTGTCACGAAGATAGAAGGGTTTGCGAAAGTATGTGACTTCGCCAAAGGAAAGGCATACACGAATCTCGGCGAACCACGTCTGTGCCGATCGCGACTTCGAGCTTCCATCTGGGTTCCCGAGGAATCCATAGTCACATAATGTCTGTGTGGTATCCTACTGCAGAAACACCACTGCAGAGAAACCGTGCGTCTACTATCACCTTCCCTGAAACTGGTAGACTTTTGCAATGGAAGTGGGAAATCGCAAGGAATGTGCCCCGTGCCTGTGCCACGGAAGTAACTAGTGTAAATGTCTGTCGCGATTCGAATCCTGTTCCGTGAGAAGCGTTTCCAAGAGTATGAGAGAGAGCAGATGGAAAAGGTCATGGTTTGAAGCGTGAGAAGGAGACCCGTCAGGAAAGCCATACACGTAAGTCGGGGAAGCACTTTTCGCGTGACATGGTGAAGGCATCTAGAATGTGCCCTGTGACGGTGCTCGAGAAACCACTTGTGAAGAAGGCTTCCCTCAACTGCCGCATCGTTTCCGTAGGAGGAAACTGTTTTCCGTAGTGGGTGTGAAGGCATAAGGGACGTAGACGAGACTTCGCTCTCCGCTTCGAAGGTGCCTGCCGTCGTTACACGAAGAAGGATGTGTATGGAAATGGATGACTGCGGAAGCATAAGGAAGATGGCATGCGTTTGTTTAACTCTAAGAACAAGTCTCGAGGGTTCCCGTCCTTCGACTACCATCTCTTCTCGTAAGGATGCGAAGCCGCTCCTTAAACCTCGTGTGAACGAAAAGAGATGGAACGCGCGATACCGCACAGTGAGGAACACGTTGTGCGGAGGGTTTCTCTCCATTACGTCCTGTGTCATGGAGGTGGATGGGTCTTGCAATGTACGTGGGCTAGCCTCAGTAGCAGTAGTAGCCTGACACTGAATTCTGAGAAACAAGGCCATGTCAAACAGGCTTTCGCCCTAACATCGTGGTGCTTGAAGAAAGAAGCCTTTGGAGACATGTGCGTTGCTATATAAGGTAGGCGTCTTACACTCACCTCTCACGAAACCAAACTGTAGGGAACTAGTCTTTCCACTACCGCCTCCGGGGAAGAAGTTGGAAGAACTTTCCGACGTTCAAAGTGAAGGCACAAATGCTGGGCCGTCTACCACTGTTTGAGAGAGGAGTTGTGTCTCAAGCTCCTGTCAACCCAGATCTTGCTTCGGGAAGGGAGAAGCGTTTTCAGGACTTCGTGTGAAAGCGTAAGGACAATGCCATAGGCTGAATGGTGAAGGAAAATGTGGGTCGAATGCGACCACCAACTAACAAGTTGTCCCCTAGGGAGGTGTGTGTCTGGAAATGGGAGGAAGCGTAAGGAACGAGCTGTACACTTAAGTCTAAGAGACAATGCTGTGGAGGAGCGGTCCTTCGACTCCCCGCCTCCTTTCCTAAGGATCGAAGCAGCTTGACGCCGAGTGTGAACGGAAGCAGAGGAAAAGCCTGCTATACCTTACTCGTGGAACCACTTTGTATGGAGGGCTTCTCTCAATGAACACCACGGCTCACGACGCTAGAAGGGTTTTCAAACGTACGTGAGTTCGCCAAAGGAAAGCCACAGACTACACTGTGCGAAACAAGTCTGTGTCAAACCGCGCCTTCGAGCTTCCATCTGGCTTCACGGGGAAAACCTAGTCACAACATGAACGTGTGGAACCCTAAACAGGCGGCGTGCACGTCGGTCTGAAGAAACACCACTGCAGAGAAACCGTGTTTCTACCAACCTCTTCCCTGAAAATGGTAGTCTATTCCAAGGTAAGTGTGACAGCGCAAGGCATGTGCCCCATGCCTGCGCCACGGAAATAAGGAGTGGAGATTGTCTCTCCCGGTTCAAACCTTGTTCCGTGAGAAATGTTTTCAAGAGTGCGAGAGAGAGCAGAGGGAAAAGGTCATGCCTTTAAGTCTGAGAAGGAAACCCTGGAAAGCCGTACGCCTACGTATGAGCGGCATTCTGGCGCGAACGTGTGAAGGCATAAAGAATGTGTCCTGGGACGGTGCTTGACAAACCCCTTGTGAAGAAGTCTTCCCTCAGCTATCATATGGTTTCAGGAAGATAAAAGTGTTTTCCGCCGTGGGCGTGAAGGCACGAGGGACGTGCCCTAGAGTGAGCTGTCCGTTTCGAATGTGCCGCCCGTCGTTCCACGAAGAAGGGTGAGTATGGAAATGTATGATGTGAGGAAGCATAGGGAAGATTGCCTACGGGTGTTTAACTCTAAGGACAAATCTAGAGGGTTGCCGTCCGTCGACGACCAGCTCTTTCCCTACGGATGGAAGCGCCGTGTTAAAGCTTAGGGCGAGAGAAAAGAGACGGAATGCGAGATACACCACAGTGGGGAACACGTTGTGTGGAGGGCTTCTCTCCACCAAAGTCTCGGGTCACGAATTTGGAAGGGCCTTCAAATGTACGTGAGCTAGCGTCAGCAGAGCCTTCCACTGAACTCAGAGAAACGAGGCCGCGTCAAACATGATTTCGTGCTAACCCCTTGGTTCGCGAAGCGCGAAGCCTTTTGAGATATGTGTGTGAGGGTCTTGCACTCACCTCTCAAGAAACAAAACGGTAGAGCAATAGTCTTCCCACTACCATCTACAGGGAAGAAGACGGAGGAAATGTCCCACGTTAAACGTGAAGGCGCAAGTTACTGTGCCATAGAGCCCTGCTTGGGAAAGAACTTGTGTCGAAAGCTTCTCCCAACTCAGATCTTGTTTCGGGAAGATAGAAGCGCTGTCGGTACTTTGTGTGGAAACACAAGGAAAATGCCACACGCTGAATTGTGAAGAGAAATGTGGGTCGAACGTGACCACCAACACACTCGTTGTCCCCTAGAGAGGTGTGTGTCTGGAAGTGGGAGGAAGCGTAACGGACGTGCTATACACTTAACTCCAAGAAACAACGCTGTGGAGGTGCGGTCCTTCGACTGCCCTTCCTCTTTGCTAAGGAACGAAGCGGCTTGAAGCCAAGTGTGAAAGGAAACGGAGGGCAAGGAAGGGTGATATACCTCACTCGCGGCACAACTTCTGATGGAGGGCTTTTCTCAACGAACAGCATGTGTCACGAAGATAGAAGGGTTTGCGAAAGTATGTGACTTCGCCAAAGGAAAGGCATACACGAATCTCGGCGAACCACGTCTGTGCCGATCGCGACTTCGAGCTTCCATCTGGGTTCCCGAGGAATCCATAGTCACATAATGTCTGTGTGGTATCCTACTGCAGAAACACCACTGCAGAGAAACCGTGCGTCTACTATCACCTTCCCTGAAACTGGTAGACTTTTGCAATGGAAGTGGGAAATCGCAAGGAATGTGCCCCGTGCCTGTGCCACGGAAGTAACTAGTGTAAATGTCTGTCGCGATTCGAATCCTGTTCCGTGAGAAGCGTTTCCAAGAGTATGAGAGAGAGCAGATGGAAAAGGTCATGGTTTGAAGCGTGAGAAGGAGACCCGTCAGGAAAGCCATACACGTAAGTCGGGGAAGCACTTTTCGCGTGACATGGTGAAGGCATCTAGAATGTGCCCTGTGACGGTGCTCGAGAAACCACTTGTGAAGAAGGCTTCCCTCAACTGCCGCATCGTTTCCGTAGGAGGAAACTGTTTTCCGTAGTGGGTGTGAAGGCATAAGGGACGTAGACGAGACTTCGCTCTCCGCTTCGAAGGTGCCTGCCGTCGTTACACGAAGAAGGATGTGTATGGAAATGGATGACTGCGGAAGCATAAGGAAGATGGCATGCGTTTGTTTAACTCTAAGAACAAGTCTCGAGGGTTCCCGTCCTTCGACTACCATCTCTTCTCGTAAGGATGCGAAGCCGCTCCTTAAACCTCGTGTGAACGAAAAGAGATGGAACGCGCGATACCGCACAGTGAGGAACACGTTGTGCGGAGGGTTTCTCTCCATTACGTCCTGTGTCATGGAGGTGGATGGGTCTTGCAATGTACGTGGGCTAGCCTCAGTAGCAGTAGTAGCCTGACACTGAATTCTGAGAAACAAGGCCATGTCAAACAGGCTTTCGCGCTAACATCGTGGTGCTTGAAGAAAGAAGCCTTTGGAGACATGTGCGTTGCTATATAAGGTAGGCGTCTTACACTCACCTCTCACGAAACCAAACTGTAGGGAACTAGTCTTTCCACTACCGCCTCCGGGGAAGAAGTTGGAAGAACTTTCCGACGTTCAAAGTGAAGGCACAAATGCTGGGCCGTCTACCACTGTTTGAGAGAGGAGTTGTGTCTCAAGCTCCTGTCAACCCAGATCTTGCTTCGGGAAGGGAGAAGCGTTTTCAGGACTTCGTGTGAAAGCGTAAGGACAATGCCATAGGCTGAATGGTGAAGGAAAATGTGGGTCGAATGCGACCACCAACTAACAAGTTGTCCCCTAGGGAGGTGTGTGTCTGGAAATGGGAGGAAGCGTAAGGAACGAGCTGTACACTTAAGTCTAAGAGACAATGCTGTGGAGGAGCGGTCCTTCGACTCCCCGCCTCCTTTCCTAAGGATCGAAGCAGCTTGACGCCGAGTGTGAACGGAAGCAGAGGAAAAGCCTGCTATACCTTACTCGTGGAACCACTTTGTATGGAGGGCTTCTCTCAATGAACACCACGGCTCACGACGCTAGAAGGGTTTTCAAACGTACGTGAGTTCGCCAAAGGAAAGCCACAGACTACACTGTGCGAAACAAGTCTGTGTCAAACCGCGCCTTCGAGCTTCCATCTGGCTTCACGGGGAAAACCTAGTCACAACATGAACGTGTGGAACCCTAAACAGGCGGCGTGCACGTCGGTCTGAAGAAACACCACTGCAGAGAAACCGTGTTTCTACCAACCTCTTCCCTGAAAATGGTAGTCTATTCCAAGGTAAGTGTGACAGCGCAAGGCATGTGCCCCATGCCTGCGCCACGGAAATAAGGAGTGGAGATTGTCTCTCCCGGTTCAAACCTTGTTCCGTGAGAAATGTTTTCAAGAGTGCGAGAGAGAGCAGAGGGAAAAGGTCATGCCTTTAAGTCTGAGAAGGAAACCCTGGAAAGCCGTACGCCTACGTATGAGCGGCATTCTGGCGCGAACGTGTGAAGGCATAAAGAATGTGTCCTGGGACGGTGCTTGACAAACCCCTTGTGAAGAAGTCTTCCCTCAGCTATCATATGGTTTCAGGAAGATAAAAGTGTTTTCCGCCGTGGGCGTGAAGGCACGAGGGACGTGCCCTAGAGTGAGCTGTCCGTTTCGAATGTGCCGCCCGTCGTTCCACGAAGAAGGGTGAGTATGGAAATGTATGATGTGAGGAAGCATAGGGAAGATTGCCTACGGGTGTTTAACTCTAAGGACAAATCTAGAGGGTTGCCGTCCGTCGACGACCAGCTCTTTCCCTACGGATGGAAGCGCCGTGTTAAAGCTTAGGGCGAGAGAAAAGAGACGGAATGCGAGATACACCACAGTGGGGAACACGTTGTGTGGAGGGCTTCTCTCCACCAAAGTCTCGGGTCACGAATTTGGAAGGGCCTTCAAATGTACGTGAGCTAGCGTCAGCAGAGCCTTCCACTGAACTCAGAGAAACGAGGCCGCGTCAAACATGATTTCGTGCTAACCCCTTGGTTCGCGAAGCGCGAAGCCTTTTGAGATATGTGTGTGAGGGTCTTGCACTCACCTCTCAAGAAACAAAACGGTAGAGCAATAGTCTTCCCACTACCATCTACAGGGAAGAAGACGGAGGAAATGTCCCACGTTAAACGTGAAGGCGCAAGTTACTGTGCCATAGAGCCCTGCTTGGGAAAGAACTTGTGTCGAAAGCTTCTCCCAACTCAGATCTTGTTTCGGGAAGATAGAAGCGCTGTCGGTACTTTGTGTGGAAACACAAGGAAAATGCCACACGCTGAATTGTGAAGAGAAATGTGGGTCGAACGTGACCACCAACACACTCGTTGTCCCCTAGAGAGGTGTGTGTCTGGAAGTGGGAGGAAGCGTAACGGACGTGCTATACACTTAACTCCAAGAAACAACGCTGTGGAGGTGCGGTCCTTCGACTGCCCTTCCTCTTTGCTAAGGAACGAAGCGGCTTGAAGCCAAGTGTGAAAGGAAACGGAGGGCAAGGAAGGGTGATATACCTCACTCGCGGCACAACTTCTGATGGAGGGCTTTTCTCAACGAACACCATGTGTCACGAAGATAGAAGGGTTTGCGAAAGTATGTGACTTCGCCAAAGGAAAGGCATACACGAATCTCGGCGAACCACGTCTGTGCCGATCGCGACTTCGAGCTTCCATCTGGGTTCCCGAGGAATCCATAGTCACATAATGTCTGTGTGGTATCCTACTGCAGAAACACCACTGCAGAGAAACCGTGCGTCTACTATCACCTTCCCTGAAACTGGTAGACTTTTGCAATGGAAGTGGGAAATCGCAAGGAATGTGCCCCGTGCCTGTGCCACGGAAGTAACTAGTGTAAATGTCTGTCGCGATTCGAATCCTGTTCCGTGAGAAGCGTTTCCAAGAGTATGAGAGAGAGCAGATGGAAAAGGTCATGGTTTGAAGCGTGAGAAGGAGACCCGTCAGGAAAGCCATACACGTAAGTCGGGGAAGCACTTTTCGCGTGACATGGTGAAGGCATCTAGAATGTGCCCTGTGACGGTGCTCGAGAAACCACTTGTGAAGAAGGCTTCCCTCAACTGCCGCATCGTTTCCGTAGGAGGAAACTGTTTTCCGTAGTGGGTGTGAAGGCATAAGGGACGTAGATGAGACTTCGCTCTCCGCTTCGAAGGTGCCTGCCGTCGTTACACGAAGAAGGATGTGTATGGAAATGGATGACTGCGGAAGCATAAGGAAGATGGCATGCGTTTGTTTAACTCTAAGAACAAGTCTCGAGGGTTCCCGTCCTTCGACTACCATCTCTTCTCGTAAGGATGCGAAGCCGCTCCTTAAACCTCGTGTGAACGAAAAGAGATGGAACGCGCGATACCGCACAGTGAGGAACACGTTGTGCGGAGGGTTTCTCTCCATTACGTCCTGTGTCATGGAGGTGGATGGGTCTTGCAATGTACGTGGGCTAGCCTCAGTAGCAGTAGTAGCCTGACACTGAATTCTGAGAAACAAGGCCATGTCAAACAGGCTTTCGCCCTAACATCGTGGTGCTTGAAGAAAGAAGCCTTTGGAGACATGTGCGTTGCTATATAAGGTAGGCGTCTTACACTCACCTCTCACGAAACCAAACTGTAGGGAACTAGTCTTTCCACTACCGCCTCCGGGGAAGAAGTTGGAAGAACTTTCCGACGTTCAAAGTGAAGGCACAAATGCTGGGCCGTCTACCACTGTTTGAGAGAGGAGTTGTGTCTCAAGCTCCTGTCAACCCAGATCTTGCTTCGGGAAGGGAGAAGCGTTTTCAGGACTTCGTGTGAAAGCGTAAGGACAATGCCATAGGCTGAATGGTGAAGGAAAATGTGGGTCGAATGCGACCACCAACTAACAAGTTGTCCCCTAGGGAGGTGTGTGTCTGGAAATGGGAGGAAGCGTAAGGAACGAGCTGTACACTTAAGTCTAAGAGACAATGCTGTGGAGGAGCGGTCCTTCGACTCCCCGCCTCCTTTCCTAAGGATCGAAGCAGCTTGACGCCGAGTGTGAACGGAAGCAGAGGAAAAGCCTGCTATACCTTACTCGTGGAACCACTTTGTATGGAGGGCTTCTCTCAATGAACACCACGGCTCACGACGCTAGAAGGGTTTTCAAACGTACGTGAGTTCGCCAAAGGAAAGCCACAGACTACACTGTGCGAAACAAGTCTGTGTCAAACCGCGCCTTCGAGCTTCCATCTGGCTTCACGGGGAAAACCTAGTCACAACATGAACGTGTGGAACCCTAAACAGGCGGCGTGCACGTCGGTCTGAAGAAACACCACTGCAGAGAAACCGTGTTTCTACCAACCTCTTCCCTGAAAATGGTAGTCTATTCCAAGGTAAGTGTGACAGCGCAAGGCATGTGCCCCATGCCTGCGCCACGGAAATAAGGAGTGGAGATTGTCTCTCCCGGTTCAAACCTTGTTCCGTGAGAAATGTTTTCAAGAGTGCGAGAGAGAGCAGAGGGAAAAGGTCATGCCTTTAAGTCTGAGAAGGAAACCCTGGAAAGCCGTACGCCTACGTATGAGCGGCATTCTGGCGCGAACGTGTGAAGGCATAAAGAATGTGTCCTGGGACGGTGCTTGACAAACCCCTTGTGAAGAAGTCTTCCCTCAGCTATCATATGGTTTCAGGAAGATAAAAGTGTTTTCCGCCGTGGGCGTGAAGGCACGAGGGACGTGCCCTAGAGTGAGCTGTCCGTTTCGAATGTGCCGCCCGTCGTTCCACGAAGAAGGGTGAGTATGGAAATGTATGATGTGAGGAAGCATAGGGAAGATTGCCTACGGGTGTTTAACTCTAAGGACAAATCTAGAGGGTTGCCGTCCGTCGACGACCAGCTCTTTCCCTACGGATGGAAGCGCCGTGTTAAAGCTTAGGGCGAGAGAAAAGAGACGGAATGCGAGATACACCACAGTGGGGAACACGTTGTGTGGAGGGCTTCTCTCCACCAAAGTCTCGGGTCACGAATTTGGAAGGGCCTTCAAATGTACGTGAGCTAGCGTCAGCAGAGCCTTCCACTGAACTCAGAGAAACGAGGCCGCGTCAAACATGATTTCGTGCTAACCCCTTGGTTCGCGAAGCGCGAAGCCTTTTGAGATATGTGTGTGAGGGTCTTGCACTCACCTCTCAAGAAACAAAACGGTAGAGCAATAGTCTTCCCACTACCATCTACAGGGAAGAAGACGGAGGAAATGTCCCACGTTAAACGTGAAGGCGCAAGTTACTGTGCCATAGAGCCCTGCTTGGGAAAGAACTTGTGTCGAAAGCTTCTCCCAACTCAGATCTTGTTTCGGGAAGATAGAAGCGCTGTCGGTACTTTGTGTGGAAACACAAGGAAAATGCCACACGCTGAATTGTGAAGAGAAATGTGGGTCGAACGTGACCACCAACACACTCGTTGTCCCCTAGAGAGGTGTGTGTCTGGAAGTGGGAGGAAGCGTAACGGACGTGCTATACACTTAACTCCAAGAAACAACGCTGTGGAGGTGCGGTCCTTCGACTGCCCTTCCTCTTTGCTAAGGAACGAAGCGGCTTGAAGCCAAGTGTGAAAGGAAACGGAGGGCAAGGAAGGGTGATATACCTCACTCGCGGCACAACTTCTGATGGAGGGCTTTTCTCAACGAACACCATGTGTCACGAAGATAGAAGGGTTTGCGAAAGTATGTGACTTCGCCAAAGGAAAGGCATACACGAATCTCGGCGAACCACGTCTGTGCCGATCGCGACTTCGAGCTTCCATCTGGGTTCCCGAGGAATCCATAGTCACATAATGTCTGTGTGGTATCCTACTGCAGAAACACCACTGCAGAGAAACCGTGCGTCTACTATCACCTTCCCTGAAACTGGTAGACTTTTGCAATGGAAGTGGGAAATCGCAAGGAATGTGCCCCGTGCCTGTGCCACGGAAGTAACTAGTGTAAATGTCTGTCGCGATTCGAATCCTGTTCCGTGAGAAGCGTTTCCAAGAGTATGAGAGAGAGCAGATGGAAAAGGTCATGGTTTGAAGCGTGAGAAGGAGACCCGTCAGGAAAGCCATACACGTAAGTCGGGGAAGCACTTTTCGCGTGACATGGTGAAGGCATCTAGAATGTGCCCTGTGACGGTGCTCGAGAAACCACTTGTGAAGAAGGCTTCCCTCAACTGCCGCATCGTTTCCGTAGGAGGAAACTGTTTTCCGTAGTGGGTGTGAAGGCATAAGGGACGTAGACGAGACTTCGCTCTCCGCTTCGAAGGTGCCTGCCGTCGTTACACGAAGAAGGATGTGTATGGAAATGGATGACTGCGGAAGCATAAGGAAGATGGCATGCGTTTGTTTAACTCTAAGAACAAGTCTCGAGGGTTCCCGTCCTTCGACTACCATCTCTTCTCGTAAGGATGCGAAGCCGCTCCTTAAACCTCGTGTGAACGAAAAGAGATGGAACGCGCGATACCGCACAGTGAGGAACACGTTGTGCGGAGGGTTTCTCTCCATTACGTCCTGTGTCATGGAGGTGGATGGGTCTTGCAATGTACGTGGGCTAGCCTCAGTAGCAGTAGTAGCCTGACACTGAATTCTGAGAAACAAGGCCATGTCAAACAGGCTTTCGCGCTAACATCGTGGTGCTTGAAGAAAGAAGCCTTTGGAGACATGTGCGTTGCTATATAAGGTAGGCGTCTTACACTCACCTCTCACGAAACCAAACTGTAGGGAACTAGTCTTTCCACTACCGCCTCCGGGGAAGAAGTTGGAAGAACTTTCCGACGTTCAAAGTGAAGGCACAAATGCTGGGCCGTCTACCACTGTTTGAGAGAGGAGTTGTGTCTCAAGCTCCTGTCAACCCAGATCTTGCTTCGGGAAGGGAGAAGCGTTTTCAGGACTTCGTGTGAAAGCGTAAGGACAATGCCATAGGCTGAATGGTGAAGGAAAATGTGGGTCGAATGCGACCACCAACTAACAAGTTGTCCCCTAGGGAGGTGTGTGTCTGGAAATGGGAGGAAGCGTAAGGAACGAGCTGTACACTTAAGTCTAAGAGACAATGCTGTGGAGGAGCGGTCCTTCGACTCCCCGCCTCCTTTCCTAAGGATCGAAGCAGCTTGACGCCGAGTGTGAACGGAAGCAGAGGAAAAGCCTGCTATACCTTACTCGTGGAACCACTTTGTATGGAGGGCTTCTCTCAATGAACACCACGGCTCACGACGCTAGAAGGGTTTTCAAACGTACGTGAGTTCGCCAAAGGAAAGCCACAGACTACACTGTGCGAAACAAGTCTGTGTCAAACCGCGCCTTCGAGCTTCCATCTGGCTTCACGGGGAAAACCTAGTCACAACATGAACGTGTGGAACCCTAAACAGGCGGCGTGCACGTCGGTCTGAAGAAACACCACTGCAGAGAAACCGTGTTTCTACCAACCTCTTCCCTGAAAATGGTAGTCTATTCCAAGGTAAGTGTGACAGCGCAAGGCATGTGCCCCATGCCTGCGCCACGGAAATAAGGAGTGGAGATTGTCTCTCCCGGTTCAAACCTTGTTCCGTGAGAAATGTTTTCAAGAGTGCGAGAGAGAGCAGAGGGAAAAGGTCATGCCTTTAAGTCTGAGAAGGAAACCCTGGAAAGCCGTACGCCTACGTATGAGCGGCATTCTGGCGCGAACGTGTGAAGGCATAAAGAATGTGTCCTGGGACGGTGCTTGACAAACCCCTTGTGAAGAAGTCTTCCCTCAGCTATCATATGGTTTCAGGAAGATAAAAGTGTTTTCCGCCGTGGGCGTGAAGGCACGAGGGACGTGCCCTAGAGTGAGCTGTCCGTTTCGAATGTGCCGCCCGTCGTTCCACGAAGAAGGGTGAGTATGGAAATGTATGATGTGAGGAAGCATAGGGAAGATTGCCTACGGGTGTTTAACTCTAAGGACAAATCTAGAGGGTTGCCGTCCGTCGACGACCAGCTCTTTCCCTACGGATGGAAGCGCCGTGTTAAAGCTTAGGGCGAGAGAAAAGAGACGGAATGCGAGATACACCACAGTGGGGAACACGTTGTGTGGAGGGCTTCTCTCCACCAAAGTCTCGGGTCACGAATTTGGAAGGGCCTTCAAATGTACGTGAGCTAGCGTCAGCAGAGCCTTCCACTGAACTCAGAGAAACGAGGCCGCGTCAAACATGATTTCGTGCTAACCCCTTGGTTCGCGAAGCGCGAAGCCTTTTGAGATATGTGTGTGAGGGTCTTGCACTCACCTCTCAAGAAACAAAACGGTAGAGCAATAGTCTTCCCACTACCATCTACAGGGAAGAAGACGGAGGAAATGTCCCACGTTAAACGTGAAGGCGCAAGTTACTGTGCCATAGAGCCCTGCTTGGGAAAGAACTTGTGTCGAAAGCTTCTCCCAACTCAGATCTTGTTTCGGGAAGATAGAAGCGCTGTCGGTACTTTGTGTGGAAACACAAGGAAAATGCCACACGCTGAATTGTGAAGAGAAATGTGGGTCGAACGTGACCACCAACACACTCGTTGTCCCCTAGAGAGGTGTGTGTCTGGAAGTGGGAGGAAGCGTAACGGACGTGCTATACACTTAACTCCAAGAAACAACGCTGTGGAGGTGCGGTCCTTCGACTGCCCTTCCTCTTTGCTAAGGAACGAAGCGGCTTGAAGCCAAGTGTGAAAGGAAACGGAGGGCAAGGAAGGGTGATATACCTCACTCGCGGCACAACTTCTGATGGAGGGCTTTTCTCAACGAACACCATGTGTCACGAAGATAGAAGGGTTTGCGAAAGTATGTGACTTCGCCAAAGGAAAGGCATACACGAATCTCGGCGAACCACGTCTGTGCCGATCGCGACTTCGAGCTTCCATCTGGGTTCCCGAGGAATCCATAGTCACATAATGTCTGTGTGGTATCCTACTGCAGAAACACCACTGCAGAGAAACCGTGTTTCTACCAACCTCTTCCCTGAAAATGGTAGTCTATTCCAAGGTAAGTGTGACAGCGCAAGGCATGTGCCCCATGCCTGCGCCACGGAAATAAGGAGTGGAGATTGTCTCTCCCGGTTCAAACCTTGTTCCGTGAGAAATGTTTTCAAGAGTGCGAGAGAGAGCAGAGGGAAAAGGTCATGCCTTTAAGTCTGAGAAGGAAACCCTGGAAAGCCGTACGCCTACGTATGAGCGGCATTCTGGCGCGAACGTGTGAAGGCATAAAGAATGTGTCCTGGGACGGTGCTTGACAAACCCCTTGTGAAGAAGTCTTCCCTCAGCTATCATATGGTTTCAGGAAGATAAAAGTGTTTTCCGCCGTGGGCGTGAAGGCACGAGGGACGTGCCCTAGAGTGAGCTGTCCGTTTCGAATGTGCCGCCCGTCGTTCCACGAAGAAGGGTGAGTATGGAAATGTATGATGTGAGGAAGCATAGGGAAGATTGCCTACGGGTGTTTAACTCTAAGGACAAATCTAGAGGGTTGCCGTCCGTCGACGACCAGCTCTTTCCCTACGGATGGAAGCGCCGTGTTAAAGCTTAGGGCGAGAGAAAAGAGACGGAATGCGAGATACACCACAGTGGGGAACACGTTGTGTGGAGGGCTTCTCTCCACCAAAGTCTCGGGTCACGAATTTGGAAGGGCCTTCAAATGTACGTGAGCTAGCGTCAGCAGAGCCTTCCACTGAACTCAGAGAAACGAGGCCGCGTCAAACATGATTTCGTGCTAACCCCTTGGTTCGCGAAGCGCGAAGCCTTTTGAGATATGTGTGTGAGGGTCTTGCACTCACCTCTCAAGAAACAAAACGGTAGAGCAATAGTCTTCCCACTACCATCTACAGGGAAGAAGACGGAGGAAATGTCCCACGTTAAACGTGAAGGCGCAAGTTACTGTGCCATAGAGCCCTGCTTGGGAAAGAACTTGTGTCGAAAGCTTCTCCCAACTCAGATCTTGTTTCGGGAAGATAGAAGCGCTGTCGGTACTTTGTGTGGAAACACAAGGAAAATGCCACACGCTGAATTGTGAAGAGAAATGTGGGTCGAACGTGACCACCAACACACTCGTTGTCCCCTAGAGAGGTGTGTGTCTGGAAGTGGGAGGAAGCGTAACGGACGTGCTATACACTTAACTCCAAGAAACAACGCTGTGGAGGTGCGGTCCTTCGACTGCCCTTCCTCTTTGCTAAGGAACGAAGCGGCTTGAAGCCAAGTGTGAAAGGAAACGGAGGGCAAGGAAGGGTGATATACCTCACTCGCGGCACAACTTCTGATGGAGGGCTTTTCTCAACGAACACCATGTGTCACGAAGATAGAAGGGTTTGCGAAAGTATGTGACTTCGCCAAAGGAAAGGCATACACGAATCTCGGCGAACCACGTCTGTGCCGATCGCGACTTCGAGCTTCCATCTGGGTTCCCGAGGAATCCATAGTCACATAATGTCTGTGTGGTATCCTACTGCAGAAACACCACTGCAGAGAAACCGTGCGTCTACTATCACCTTCCCTGAAACTGGTAGACTTTTGCAATGGAAGTGGGAAATCGCAAGGAATGTGCCCCGTGCCTGTGCCACGGAAGTAACTAGTGTAAATGTCTGTCGCGATTCGAATCCTGTTCCGTGAGAAGCGTTTCCAAGAGTATGAGAGAGAGCAGATGGAAAAGGTCATGGTTTGAAGCGTGAGAAGGAGACCCGTCAGGAAAGCCATACACGTAAGTCGGGGAAGCACTTTTCGCGTGACATGGTGAAGGCATCTAGAATGTGCCCTGTGACGGTGCTCGAGAAACCACTTGTGAAGAAGGCTTCCCTCAACTGCCGCATCGTTTCCGTAGGAGGAAACTGTTTTCCGTAGTGGGTGTGAAGGCATAAGGGACGTAGACGAGACTTCGCTCTCCGCTTCGAAGGTGCCTGCCGTCGTTACACGAAGAAGGATGTGTATGGAAATGGATGACTGCGGAAGCATAAGGAAGATGGCATGCGTTTGTTTAACTCTAAGAACAAGTCTCGAGGGTTCCCGTCCTTCGACTACCATCTCTTCTCGTAAGGATGCGAAGCCGCTCCTTAAACCTCGTGTGAACGAAAAGAGATGGAACGCGCGATACCGCACAGTGAGGAACACGTTGTGCGGAGGGTTTCTCTCCATTACGTCCTGTGTCATGGAGGTGGATGGGTCTTGCAATGTACGTGGGCTAGCCTCAGTAGCAGTAGTAGCCTGACACTGAATTCTGAGAAACAAGGCCATGTCAAACAGGCTTTCGCCCTAACATCGTGGTGCTTGAAGAAAGAAGCCTTTGGAGACATGTGCGTTGCTATATAAGGTAGGCGTCTTACACTCACCTCTCACGAAACCAAACTGTAGGGAACTAGTCTTTCCACTACCGCCTCCGGGGAAGAAGTTGGAAGAACTTTCCGACGTTCAAAGTGAAGGCACAAATGCTGGGCCGTCTACCACTGTTTGAGAGAGGAGTTGTGTCTCAAGCTCCTGTCAACCCAGATCTTGCTTCGGGAAGGGAGAAGCGTTTTCAGGACTTCGTGTGAAAGCGTAAGGACAATGCCATAGGCTGAATGGTGAAGGAAAATGTGGGTCGAATGCGACCACCAACTAACAAGTTGTCCCCTAGGGAGGTGTGTGTCTGGAAATGGGAGGAAGCGTAAGGAACGAGCTGTACACTTAAGTCTAAGAGACAATGCTGTGGAGGAGCGGTCCTTCGACTCCCCGCCTCCTTTCCTAAGGATCGAAGCAGCTTGACGCCGAGTGTGAACGGAAGCAGAGGAAAAGCCTGCTATACCTTACTCGTGGAACCACTTTGTATGGAGGGCTTCTCTCAATGAACACCACGGCTCACGACGCTAGAAGGGTTTTCAAACGTACGTGAGTTCGCCAAAGGAAAGCCACAGACTACACTGTGCGAAACAAGTCTGTGTCAAACCGCGCCTTCGAGCTTCCATCTGGCTTCACGGGGAAAACCTAGTCACAACATGAACGTGTGGAACCCTAAACAGGCGGCGTGCACGTCGGTCTGAAGAAACACCACTGCAGAGAAACCGTGTTTCTACCAACCTCTTCCCTGAAAATGGTAGTCTATTCCAAGGTAAGTGTGACAGCGCAAGGCATGTGCCCCATGCCTGCGCCACGGAAATAAGGAGTGGAGATTGTCTCTCCCGGTTCAAACCTTGTTCCGTGAGAAATGTTTTCAAGAGTGCGAGAGAGAGCAGAGGGAAAAGGTCATGCCTTTAAGTCTGAGAAGGAAACCCTGGAAAGCCGTACGCCTACGTATGAGCGGCATTCTGGCGCGAACGTGTGAAGGCATAAAGAATGTGTCCTGGGACGGTGCTTGACAAACCCCTTGTGAAGAAGTCTTCCCTCAGCTATCATATGGTTTCAGGAAGATAAAAGTGTTTTCCGCCGTGGGCGTGAAGGCACGAGGGACGTGCCCTAGAGTGAGCTGTCCGTTTCGAATGTGCCGCCCGTCGTTCCACGAAGAAGGGTGAGTATGGAAATGTATGATGTGAGGAAGCATAGGGAAGATTGCCTACGGGTGTTTAACTCTAAGGACAAATCTAGAGGGTTGCCGTCCGTCGACGACCAGCTCTTTCCCTACGGATGGAAGCGCCGTGTTAAAGCTTAGGGCGAGAGAAAAGAGACGGAATGCGAGATACACCACAGTGGGGAACACGTTGTGTGGAGGGCTTCTCTCCACCAAAGTCTCGGGTCACGAATTTGGAAGGGCCTTCAAATGTACGTGAGCTAGCGTCAGCAGAGCCTTCCACTGAACTCAGAGAAACGAGGCCGCGTCAAACATGATTTCGTGCTAACCCCTTGGTTCGCGAAGCGCGAAGCCTTTTGAGATATGTGTGTGAGGGTCTTGCACTCACCTCTCAAGAAACAAAACGGTAGAGCAATAGTCTTCCCACTACCATCTACAGGGAAGAAGACGGAGGAAATGTCCCACGTTAAACGTGAAGGCGCAAGTTACTGTGCCATAGAGCCCTGCTTGGGAAAGAACTTGTGTCGAAAGCTTCTCCCAACTCAGATCTTGTTTCGGGAAGATAGAAGCGCTGTCGGTACTTTGTGTGGAAACACAAGGAAAATGCCACACGCTGAATTGTGAAGAGAAATGTGGGTCGAACGTGACCACCAACACACTCGTTGTCCCCTAGAGAGGTGTGTGTCTGGAAGTGGGAGGAAGCGTAACGGACGTGCTATACACTTAACTCCAAGAAACAACGCTGTGGAGGTGCGGTCCTTCGACTGCCCTTCCTCTTTGCTAAGGAACGAAGCGGCTTGAAGCCAAGTGTGAAAGGAAACGGAGGGCAAGGAAGGGTGATATACCTCACTCGCGGCACAACTTCTGATGGAGGGCTTTTCTCAACGAACAGCATGTGTCACGAAGATAGAAGGGTTTGCGAAAGTATGTGACTTCGCCAAAGGAAAGGCATACACGAATCTCGGCGAACCACGTCTGTGCCGATCGCGACTTCGAGCTTCCATCTGGGTTCCCGAGGAATCCATAGTCACATAATGTCTGTGTGGTATCCTACTGCAGAAACACCACTGCAGAGAAACCGTGCGTCTACTATCACCTTCCCTGAAACTGGTAGACTTTTGCAATGGAAGTGGGAAATCGCAAGGAATGTGCCCCGTGCCTGTGCCACGGAAGTAACTAGTGTAAATGTCTGTCGCGATTCGAATCCTGTTCCGTGAGAAGCGTTTCCAAGAGTATGAGAGAGAGCAGATGGAAAAGGTCATGGTTTGAAGCGTGAGAAGGAGACCCGTCAGGAAAGCCATACACGTAAGTCGGGGAAGCACTTTTCGCGTGACATGGTGAAGGCATCTAGAATGTGCCCTGTGACGGTGCTCGAGAAACCACTTGTGAAGAAGGCTTCCCTCAACTGCCGCATCGTTTCCGTAGGAGGAAACTGTTTTCCGTAGTGGGTGTGAAGGCATAAGGGACGTAGACGAGACTTCGCTCTCCGCTTCGAAGGTGCCTGCCGTCGTTACACGAAGAAGGATGTGTATGGAAATGGATGACTGCGGAAGCATAAGGAAGATGGCATGCGTTTGTTTAACTCTAAGAACAAGTCTCGAGGGTTCCCGTCCTTCGACTACCATCTCTTCTCGTAAGGATGCGAAGCCGCTCCTTAAACCTCGTGTGAACGAAAAGAGATGGAACGCGCGATACCGCACAGTGAGGAACACGTTGTGCGGAGGGTTTCTCTCCATTACGTCCTGTGTCATGGAGGTGGATGGGTCTTGCAATGTACGTGGGCTAGCCTCAGTAGCAGTAGTAGCCTGACACTGAATTCTGAGAAACAAGGCCATGTCAAACAGGCTTTCGCGCTAACATCGTGGTGCTTGAAGAAAGAAGCCTTTGGAGACATGTGCGTTGCTATATAAGGTAGGCGTCTTACACTCACCTCTCACGAAACCAAACTGTAGGGAACTAGTCTTTCCACTACCGCCTCCGGGGAAGAAGTTGGAAGAACTTTCCGACGTTCAAAGTGAAGGCACAAATGCTGGGCCGTCTACCACTGTTTGAGAGAGGAGTTGTGTCTCAAGCTCCTGTCAACCCAGATCTTGCTTCGGGAAGGGAGAAGCGTTTTCAGGACTTCGTGTGAAAGCGTAAGGACAATGCCATAGGCTGAATGGTGAAGGAAAATGTGGGTCGAATGCGACCACCAACTAACAAGTTGTCCCCTAGGGAGGTGTGTGTCTGGAAATGGGAGGAAGCGTAAGGAACGAGCTGTACACTTAAGTCTAAGAGACAATGCTGTGGAGGAGCGGTCCTTCGACTCCCCGCCTCCTTTCCTAAGGATCGAAGCAGCTTGACGCCGAGTGTGAACGGAAGCAGAGGAAAAGCCTGCTATACCTTACTCGTGGAACCACTTTGTATGGAGGGCTTCTCTCAATGAACACCACGGCTCACGACGCTAGAAGGGTTTTCAAACGTACGTGAGTTCGCCAAAGGAAAGCCACAGACTACACTGTGCGAAACAAGTCTGTGTCAAACCGCGCCTTCGAGCTTCCATCTGGCTTCACGGGGAAAACCTAGTCACAACATGAACGTGTGGAACCCTAAACAGGCGGCGTGCACGTCGGTCTGAAGAAACACCACTGCAGAGAAACCGTGTTTCTACCAACCTCTTCCCTGAAAATGGTAGTCTATTCCAAGGTAAGTGTGACAGCGCAAGGCATGTGCCCCATGCCTGCGCCACGGAAATAAGGAGTGGAGATTGTCTCTCCCGGTTCAAACCTTGTTCCGTGAGAAATGTTTTCAAGAGTGCGAGAGAGAGCAGAGGGAAAAGGTCATGCCTTTAAGTCTGAGAAGGAAACCCTGGAAAGCCGTACGCCTACGTATGAGCGGCATTCTGGCGCGAACGTGTGAAGGCATAAAGAATGTGTCCTGGGACGGTGCTTGACAAACCCCTTGTGAAGAAGTCTTCCCTCAGCTATCATATGGTTTCAGGAAGATAAAAGTGTTTTCCGCCGTGGGCGTGAAGGCACGAGGGACGTGCCCTAGAGTGAGC
This sequence comes from Eumetopias jubatus, assembly GCF_037043125.1. NCBI lineage: Eukaryota > Metazoa > Chordata > Mammalia > Carnivora > Otariidae > Eumetopias > Eumetopias jubatus. The sequence goes on along the minus strand of NW_028275043.1, from coordinate 14,819 downwards.
TGTCCGTTTCGAATGTGCCGCCCGTCGTTCCACGAAGAAGGGTGAGTATGGAAATGTATGATGTGAGGAAGCATAGGGAAGATTGCCTACGGGTGTTTAACTCTAAGGACAAATCTAGAGGGTTGCCGTCCGTCGACGACCAGCTCTTTCCCTACGGATGGAAGCGCCGTGTTAAAGCTTAGGGCGAGAGAAAAGAGACGGAATGCGAGATACACCACAGTGGGGAACACGTTGTGTGGAGGGCTTCTCTCCACCAAAGTCTCGGGTCACGAATTTGGAAGGGCCTTCAAATGTACGTGAGCTAGCGTCAGCAGAGCCTTCCACTGAACTCAGAGAAACGAGGCCGCGTCAAACATGATTTCGTGCTAACCCCTTGGTTCGCGAAGCGCGAAGCCTTTTGAGATATGTGTGTGAGGGTCTTGCACTCACCTCTCAAGAAACAAAACGGTAGAGCAATAGTCTTCCCACTACCATCTACAGGGAAGAAGACGGAGGAAATGTCCCACGTTAAACGTGAAGGCGCAAGTTACTGTGCCATAGAGCCCTGCTTGGGAAAGAACTTGTGTCGAAAGCTTCTCCCAACTCAGATCTTGTTTCGGGAAGATAGAAGCGCTGTCGGTACTTTGTGTGGAAACACAAGGAAAATGCCACACGCTGAATTGTGAAGAGAAATGTGGGTCGAACGTGACCACCAACACACTCGTTGTCCCCTAGAGAGGTGTGTGTCTGGAAGTGGGAGGAAGCGTAACGGACGTGCTATACACTTAACTCCAAGAAACAACGCTGTGGAGGTGCGGTCCTTCGACTGCCCTTCCTCTTTGCTAAGGAACGAAGCGGCTTGAAGCCAAGTGTGAAAGGAAACGGAGGGCAAGGAAGGGTGATATACCTCACTCGCGGCACAACTTCTGATGGAGGGCTTTTCTCAACGAACAGCATGTGTCACGAAGATAGAAGGGTTTGCGAAAGTATGTGACTTCGCCAAAGGAAAGGCATACACGAATCTCGGCGAACCACGTCTGTGCCGATCGCGACTTCGAGCTTACATCTGGGTTCCCGAGGAATCCATAGTCACATAATGTCTGTGTGGTATCCTACTGCAGAAACACCACTGCAGAGAAACCGTGCGTCTACTATCACCTTCCCTGAAACTGGTAGACTTTTGCAATGGAAGTGGGAAATCGCAAGGAATGTGCCCCGTGCCTGTGCCACGGAAGTAACTAGTGTAAATGTCTGTCGCGATTCGAATCCTGTTCCGTGAGAAGCGTTTCCAAGAGTATGAGAGAGAGCAGATGGAAAAGGTCATGGTTTGAAGCGTGAGAAGGAGACCCGTCAGGAAAGCCATACACGTAAGTCGGGGAAGCACTTTTCGCGTGACATGGTGAAGGCATCTAGAATGTGCCCTGTGACGGTGCTCGAGAAACCACTTGTGAAGAAGGCTTCCCTCAACTGCCGTATCGTTTCCGTAGGAGGAAACTGTTTTCCGTAGTGGGTGTGAAGGCATAAGGGACGTAGACGAGACTTCGCTCTCCGCTTCGAAGGTGCCTGCCGTCGTTACACGAAGAAGGATGTGTATGGAAATGGATGACTGCGGAAGCATAAGGAAGATGGCATGCGTTTGTTTAACTCTAAGAACAAGTCTCGAGGGTTCCCGTCCTTCGACTACCATCTCTTCTCGTAAGGATGCGAAGCCGCTCCTTAAACCTCGTGTGAACGAAAAGAGATGGAACGCGCGATACCGCACAGTGAGGAACACGTTGTGCGGAGGGTTTCTCTCCATTACGTCCTGTGTCATGGAGGTGGATGGGTCTTGCAATGTACGTGGGCTAGCCTCAGTAGCAGTAGTAGCCTGACACTGAATTCTGAGAAACAAGGCCATGTCAAACAGGCTTTCGCGCTAACATCGTGGTGCTTGAAGAAAGAAGCCTTTGGAGACATGTGCGTTGCTATATAAGGTAGGCGTCTTACACTCACCTCTCACGAAACCAAACTGTAGGGAACTAGTCTTTCCACTACCGCCTCCGGGGAAGAAGTTGGAAGAACTTTCCGACGTTCAAAGTGAAGGCACAAATGCTGGGCCGTCTACCACTGTTTGAGAGAGGAGTTGTGTCTCAAGCTCCTGTCAACCCAGATCTTGCTTCGGGAAGGGAGAAGCGTTTTCAGGACTTCGTGTGAAAGCGTAAGGACAATGCCATAGGCTGAATGGTGAAGGAAAATGTGGGTCGAATGCGACCACCAACTAACAAGTTGTCCCCTAGGGAGGTGTGTGTCTGGAAATGGGAGGAAGCGTAAGGAACGAGCTGTACACTTAAGTCTAAGAGACAATGCTGTGGAGGAGCGGTCCTTCGACTCCCCGCCTCCTTTCCTAAGGATCGAAGCAGCTTGACGCCGAGTGTGAACGGAAGCAGAGGAAAAGCCTGCTATACCTTACTCGTGGAACCACTTTGTATGGAGGGCTTCTCTCAATGAACACCACGGCTCACGACGCTAGAAGGGTTTTCAAACGTACGTGAGTTCGCCAAAGGAAAGCCACAGACTACACTGTGCGAAACAAGTCTGTGTCAAACCGCGCCTTCGAGCTTCCATCTGGCTTCACGGGGAAAACCTAGTCACAACATGAACGTGTGGAACCCTAAACAGGCGGCGTGCACGTCGGTCTGAAGAAACACCACTGCAGAGAAACCGTGTTTCTACCAACCTCTTCCCTGAAAATGGTAGTCTATTCCAAGGTAAGTGTGACAGCGCAAGGCATGTGCCCCATGCCTGCGCCACGGAAATAAGGAGTGGAGATTGTCTCTCCCGGTTCAAACCTTGTTCCGTGAGAAATGTTTTCAAGAGTGCGAGAGAGAGCAGAGGGAAAAGGTCATGCCTTTAAGTCTGAGAAGGAAACCCTGGAAAGCCGTACGCCTACGTATGAGCGGCATTCTGGCGCGAACGTGTGAAGGCATAAAGAATGTGTCCTGGGACGGTGCTTGACAAACCCCTTGTGAAGAAGTCTTCCCTCAGCTATCATATGGTTTCAGGAAGATAAAAGTGTTTTCCGCCGTGGGCGTGAAGGCACGAGGGACGTGCCCTAGAGTGAGCTGTCCGTTTCGAATGTGCCGCCCGTCGTTCCACGAAGAAGGGTGAGTATGGAAATGTATGATGTGAGGAAGCATAGGGAAGATTGCCTACGGGTGTTTAACTCTAAGGACAAATCTAGAGGGTTGCCGTCCGTCGACGACCAGCTCTTTCCCTACGGATGGAAGCGCCGTGTTAAAGCTTAGGGCGAGAGAAAAGAGACGGAATGCGAGATACACCACAGTGGGGAACACGTTGTGTGGAGGGCTTCTCTCCACCAAAGTCTCGGGTCACGAATTTGGAAGGGCCTTCAAATGTACGTGAGCTAGCGTCAGCAGAGCCTTCCACTGAACTCAGAGAAACGAGGCCGCGTCAAACATGATTTCGTGCTAACCCCTTGGTTCGCGAAGCGCGAAGCCTTTTGAGATATGTGTGTGAGGGTCTTGCACTCACCTCTCAAGAAACAAAACGGTAGAGCAATAGTCTTCCCACTACCATCTACAGGGAAGAAGACGGAGGAAATGTCCCACGTTAAACGTGAAGGCGCAAGTTACTGTGCCATAGAGCCCTGCTTGGGAAAGAACTTGTGTCGAAAGCTTCTCCCAACTCAGATCTTGTTTCGGGAAGATAGAAGCGCTGTCGGTACTTTGTGTGGAAACACAAGGAAAATGCCACACGCTGAATTGTGAAGAGAAATGTGGGTCGAACGTGACCACCAACACACTCGTTGTCCCCTAGAGAGGTGTGTGTCTGGAAGTGGGAGGAAGCGTAACGGACGTGCTATACACTTAACTCCAAGAAACAACGCTGTGGAGGTGCGGTCCTTCGACTGCCCTTCCTCTTTGCTAAGGAACGAAGCGGCTTGAAGCCAAGTGTGAAAGGAAACGGAGGGCAAGGAAGGGTGATATACCTCACTCGCGGCACAACTTCTGATGGAGGGCTTTTCTCAACGAACAGCATGTGTCACGAAGATAGAAGGGTTTGCGAAAGTATGTGACTTCGCCAAAGGAAAGGCATACACGAATCTCGGCGAACCACGTCTGTGCCGATCGCGACTTCGAGCTTACATCTGGGTTCCCGAGGAATCCATAGTCACATAATGTCTGTGTGGTATCCTACTGCAGAAACACCACTGCAGAGAAACCGTGCGTCTACTATCACCTTCCCTGAAACTGGTAGACTTTTGCAATGGAAGTGGGAAATCGCAAGGAATGTGCCCCGTGCCTGTGCCACGGAAGTAACTAGTGTAAATGTCTGTCGCGATTCGAATCCTGTTCCGTGAGAAGCGTTTCCAAGAGTATGAGAGAGAGCAGATGGAAAAGGTCATGGTTTGAAGCGTGAGAAGGAGACCCGTCAGGAAAGCCATACACGTAAGTCGGGGAAGCACTTTTCGCGTGACATGGTGAAGGCATCTAGAATGTGCCCTGTGACGGTGCTCGAGAAACCACTTGTGAAGAAGGCTTCCCTCAACTGCCGTATCGTTTCCGTAGGAGGAAACTGTTTTCCGTAGTGGGTGTGAAGGCATAAGGGACGTAGACGAGACTTCGCTCTCCGCTTCGAAGGTGCCTGCCGTCGTTACACGAAGAAGGATGTGTATGGAAATGGATGACTGCGGAAGCATAAGGAAGATGGCATGCGTTTGTTTAACTCTAAGAACAAGTCTCGAGGGTTCCCGTCCTTCGACTACCATCTCTTCTCGTAAGGATGCGAAGCCGCTCCTTAAACCTCGTGTGAACGAAAAGAGATGGAACGCGCGATACCGCACAGTGAGGAACACGTTGTGCGGAGGGTTTCTCTCCATTACGTCCTGTGTCATGGAGGTGGATGGGTCTTGCAATGTACGTGGGCTAGCCTCAGTAGCAGTAGTAGCCTGACACTGAATTCTGAGAAACAAGGCCATGTCAAACAGGCTTTCGCGCTAACATCGTGGTGCTTGAAGAAAGAAGCCTTTGGAGACATGTGCGTTGCTATATAAGGTAGGCGTCTTACACTCACCTCTCACGAAACCAAACTGTAGGGAACTAGTCTTTCCACTACCGCCTCCGGGGAAGAAGTTGGAAGAACTTTCCGACGTTCAAAGTGAAGGCACAAATGCTGGGCCGTCTACCACTGTTTGAGAGAGGAGTTGTGTCTCAAGCTCCTGTCAACCCAGATCTTGCTTCGGGAAGGGAGAAGCGTTTTCAGGACTTCGTGTGAAAGCGTAAGGACAATGCCATAGGCTGAATGGTGAAGGAAAATGTGGGTCGAATGCGACCACCAACTAACAAGTTGTCCCCTAGGGAGGTGTGTGTCTGGAAATGGGAGGAAGCGTAAGGAACGAGCTGTACACTTAAGTCTAAGAGACAATGCTGTGGAGGAGCGGTCCTTCGACTCCCCGCCTCCTTTCCTAAGGATCGAAGCAGCTTGACGCCGAGTGTGAACGGAAGCAGAGGAAAAGCCTGCTATACCTTACTCGTGGAACCACTTTGTATGGAGGGCTTCTCTCAATGAACACCACGGCTCACGACGCTAGAAGGGTTTTCAAACGTACGTGAGTTCGCCAAAGGAAAGCCACAGACTACACTGTGCGAAACAAGTCTGTGTCAAACCGCGCCTTCGAGCTTCCATCTGGCTTCACGGGGAAAACCTAGTCACAACATGAACGTGTGGAACCCTAAACAGGCGGCGTGCACGTCGGTCTGAAGAAACACCACTGCAGAGAAACCGTGTTTCTACCAACCTCTTCCCTGAAAATGGTAGTCTATTCCAAGGTAAGTGTGACAGCGCAAGGCATGTGCCCCATGCCTGCGCCACGGAAATAAGGAGTGGAGATTGTCTCTCCCGGTTCAAACCTTGTTCCGTGAGAAATGTTTTCAAGAGTGCGAGAGAGAGCAGAGGGAAAAGGTCATGCCTTTAAGTCTGAGAAGGAAACCCTGGAAAGCCGTACGCCTACGTATGAGCGGCATTCTGGCGCGAACGTGTGAAGGCATAAAGAATGTGTCCTGGGACGGTGCTTGACAAACCCCTTGTGAAGAAGTCTTCCCTCAGCTATCATATGGTTTCAGGAAGATAAAAGTGTTTTCCGCCGTGGGCGTGAAGGCACGAGGGACGTGCCCTAGAGTGAGCTGTCCGTTTCGAATGTGCCGCCCGTCGTTCCACGAAGAAGGGTGAGTATGGAAATGTATGATGTGAGGAAGCATAGGGAAGATTGCCTACGGGTGTTTAACTCTAAGGACAAATCTAGAGGGTTGCCGTCCGTCGACGACCAGCTCTTTCCCTACGGATGGAAGCGCCGTGTTAAAGCTTAGGGCGAGAGAAAAGAGACGGAATGCGAGATACACCACAGTGGGGAACACGTTGTGTGGAGGGCTTCTCTCCACCAAAGTCTCGGGTCACGAATTTGGAAGGGCCTTCAAATGTACGTGAGCTAGCGTCAGCAGAGCCTTCCACTGAACTCAGAGAAACGAGGCCGCGTCAAACATGATTTCGTGCTAACCCCTTGGTTCGCGAAGCGCGAAGCCTTTTGAGATATGTGTGTGAGGGTCTTGCACTCACCTCTCAAGAAACAAAACGGTAGAGCAATAGTCTTCCCACTACCATCTACAGGGAAGAAGACGGAGGAAATGTCCCACGTTAAACGTGAAGGCGCAAGTTACTGTGCCATAGAGCCCTGCTTGGGAAAGAACTTGTGTCGAAAGCTTCTCCCAACTCAGATCTTGTTTCGGGAAGATAGAAGCGCTGTCGGTACTTTGTGTGGAAACACAAGGAAAATGCCACACGCTGAATTGTGAAGAGAAATGTGGGTCGAACGTGACCACCAACACACTCGTTGTCCCCTAGAGAGGTGTGTGTCTGGAAGTGGGAGGAAGCGTAACGGACGTGCTATACACTTAACTCCAAGAAACAACGCTGTGGAGGTGCGGTCCTTCGACTGCCCTTCCTCTTTGCTAAGGAACGAAGCGGCTTGAAGCCAAGTGTGAAAGGAAACGGAGGGCAAGGAAGGGTGATATACCTCACTCGCGGCACAACTTCTGATGGAGGGCTTTTCTCAACGAACAGCATGTGTCACGAAGATAGAAGGGTTTGCGAAAGTATGTGACTTCGCCAAAGGAAAGGCATACACGAATCTCGGCGAACCACGTCTGTGCCGATCGCGACTTCGAGCTTACATCTGGGTTCCCGAGGAATCCATAGTCACATAATGTCTGTGTGGTATCCTACTGCAGAAACACCACTGCAGAGAAACCGTGCGTCTACTATCACCTTCCCTGAAACTGGTAGACTTTTGCAATGGAAGTGGGAAATCGCAAGGAATGTGCCCCGTGCCTGTGCCACGGAAGTAACTAGTGTAAATGTCTGTCGCGATTCGAATCCTGTTCCGTGAGAAGCGTTTCCAAGAGTATGAGAGAGAGCAGATGGAAAAGGTCATGGTTTGAAGCGTGAGAAGGAGACCCGTCAGGAAAGCCATACACGTAAGTCGGGGAAGCACTTTTCGCGTGACATGGTGAAGGCATCTAGAATGTGCCCTGTGACGGTGCTCGAGAAACCACTTGTGAAGAAGGCTTCCCTCAACTGCCGTATCGTTTCCGTAGGAGGAAACTGTTTTCCGTAGTGGGTGTGAAGGCATAAGGGACGTAGACGAGACTTCGCTCTCCGCTTCGAAGGTGCCTGCCGTCGTTACACGAAGAAGGATGTGTATGGAAATGGATGACTGCGGAAGCATAAGGAAGATGGCATGCGTTTGTTTAACTCTAAGAACAAGTCTCGAGGGTTCCCGTCCTTCGACTACCATCTCTTCTCGTAAGGATGCGAAGCCGCTCCTTAAACCTCGTGTGAACGAAAAGAGATGGAACGCGCGATACCGCACAGTGAGGAACACGTTGTGCGGAGGGTTTCTCTCCATTACGTCCTGTGTCATGGAGGTGGATGGGTCTTGCAATGTACGTGGGCTAGCCTCAGTAGCAGTAGTAGCCTGACACTGAATTCTGAGAAACAAGGCCATGTCAAACAGGCTTTCGCGCTAACATCGTGGTGCTTGAAGAAAGAAGCCTTTGGAGACATGTGCGTTGCTATATAAGGTAGGCGTCTTACACTCACCTCTCACGAAACCAAACTGTAGGGAACTAGTCTTTCCACTACCGCCTCCGGGGAAGAAGTTGGAAGAACTTTCCGACGTTCAAAGTGAAGGCACAAATGCTGGGCCGTCTACCACTGTTTGAGAGAGGAGTTGTGTCTCAAGCTCCTGTCAACCCAGATCTTGCTTCGGGAAGGGAGAAGCGTTTTCAGGACTTCGTGTGAAAGCGTAAGGACAATGCCATAGGCTGAATGGTGAAGGAAAATGTGGGTCGAATGCGACCACCAACTAACAAGTTGTCCCCTAGGGAGGTGTGTGTCTGGAAATGGGAGGAAGCGTAAGGAACGAGCTGTACACTTAAGTCTAAGAGACAATGCTGTGGAGGAGCGGTCCTTCGACTCCCCGCCTCCTTTCCTAAGGATCGAAGCAGCTTGACGCCGAGTGTGAACGGAAGCAGAGGAAAAGCCTGCTATACCTTACTCGTGGAACCACTTTGTATGGAGGGCTTCTCTCAATGAACACCACGGCTCACGACGCTAGAAGGGTTTTCAAACGTACGTGAGTTCGCCAAAGGAAAGCCACAGACTACACTGTGCGAAACAAGTCTGTGTCAAACCGCGCCTTCGAGCTTCCATCTGGCTTCACGGGGAAAACCTAGTCACAACATGAACGTGTGGAACCCTAAACAGGCGGCGTGCACGTCGGTCTGAAGAAACACCACTGCAGAGAAACCGTGTTTCTACCAACCTCTTCCCTGAAAATGGTAGTCTATTCCAAGGTAAGTGTGACAGCGCAAGGCATGTGCCCCATGCCTGCGCCACGGAAATAAGGAGTGGAGATTGTCTCTCCCGGTTCAAACCTTGTTCCGTGAGAAATGTTTTCAAGAGTGCGAGAGAGAGCAGAGGGAAAAGGTCATGCCTTTAAGTCTGAGAAGGAAACCCTGGAAAGCCGTACGCCTACGTATGAGCGGCATTCTGGCGCGAACGTGTGAAGGCATAAAGAATGTGTCCTGGGACGGTGCTTGACAAACCCCTTGTGAAGAAGTCTTCCCTCAGCTATCATATGGTTTCAGGAAGATAAAAGTGTTTTCCGCCGTGGGCGTGAAGGCACGAGGGACGTGCCCTAGAGTGAGCTGTCCGTTTCGAATGTGCCGCCCGTCGTTCCACGAAGAAGGGTGAGTATGGAAATGTATGATGTGAGGAAGCATAGGGAAGATTGCCTACGGGTGTTTAACTCTAAGGACAAATCTAGAGGGTTGCCGTCCATCGACGACCAGCTCTTTCCCTACGGATGGAAGCGCCGTGTTAAAGCTTAGGGCGAGAGAAAAGAGACGGAATGCGAGATACACCACAGTGGGGAACACGTTGTGTGGAGGGCTTCTCTCCACCAAAGTCTCGGGTCACGAATTTGGAAGGGCCTTCAAATGTACGTGAGCTAGCGTCAGCAGAGCCTTCCACTGAACTCAGAGAAACGAGGCCGCGTCAAACATGATTTCGTGCTAACCCCTTGGTTCGCGAAGCGCGAAGCCTTTTGAGATATGTGTGTGAGGGTCTTGCACTCACCTCTCAAGAAACAAAACGGTAGAGCAATAGTCTTCCCACTACCATCTACAGGGAAGAAGACGGAGGAAATGTCCCACGTTAAACGTGAAGGCGCAAGTTACTGTGCCATAGAGCCCTGCTTGGGAAAGAACTTGTGTCGAAAGCTTCTCCCAACTCAGATCTTGTTTCGGGAAGATAGAAGCGCTGTCGGTACTTTGTGTGGAAACACAAGGAAAATGCCACACGCTGAATTGTGAAGAGAAATGTGGGTCGAACGTGACCACCAACACACTCGTTGTCCCCTAGAGAGGTGTGTGTCTGGAAGTGGGAGGAAGCGTAACGGACGTGCTATACACTTAACTCCAAGAAACAACGCTGTGGAGGTGCGGTCCTTCGACTGCCCTTCCTCTTTGCTAAGGAACGAAGCGGCTTGAAGCCAAGTGTGAAAGGAAACGGAGGGCAAGGAAGGGTGATATACCTCACTCGCGGCACAACTTCTGATGGAGGGCTTTTCTCAACGAACAGCATGTGTCACGAAGATAGAAGGGTTTGCGAAAGTATGTGACTTCGCCAAAGGAAAGGCATACACGAATCTCGGCGAACCACGTCTGTGCCGATCGCGACTTCGAGCTTACATCTGGGTTCCCGAGGAATCCATAGTCACATAATGTCTGTGTGGTATCCTACTGCAGAAACACCACTGCAGAGAAACCGTGCGTCTACTATCACCTTCCCTGAAACTGGTAGACTTTTGCAATGGAAGTGGGAAATCGCAAGGAATGTGCCCCGTGCCTGTGCCACGGAAGTAACTAGTGTAAATGTCTGTCGCGATTCGAATCCTGTTCCGTGAGAAGCGTTTCCAAGAGTATGAGAGAGAGCAGATGGAAAAGGTCATGGTTTGAAGCGTGAGAAGGAGACCCGTCAGGAAAGCCATACACGTAAGTCGGGGAAGCACTTTTCGCGTGACATGGTGAAGGCATCTAGAATGTGCCCTGTGACGGTGCTCGAGAAACCACTTGTGAAGAAGGCTTCCCTCAACTGCCGTATCGTTTCCGTAGGAGGAAACTGTTTTCCGTAGTGGGTGTGAAGGCATAAGGGACGTAGACGAGACTTCGCTCTCCGCTTCGAAGGTGCCTGCCGTCGTTACACGAAGAAGGATGTGTATGGAAATGGATGACTGCGGAAGCATAAGGAAGATGGCATGCGTTTGTTTAACTCTAAGAACAAGTCTCGAGGGTTCCCGTCCTTCGACTACCATCTCTTCTCGTAAGGATGCGAAGCCGCTCCTTAAACCTCGTGTGAACGAAAAGAGATGGAACGCGCGATACCGCACAGTGAGGAACACGTTGTGCGGAGGGTTTCTCTCCATTACGTCCTGTGTCATGGAGGTGGATGGGTCTTGCAATGTACGTGGGCTAGCCTCAGTAGCAGTAGTAGCCTGACACTGAATTCTGAGAAACAAGGCCATGTCAAACAGGCTTTCGCGCTAACATCGTGGTGCTTGAAGAAAGAAGCCTTTGGAGACATGTGCGTTGCTATATAAGGTAGGCGTCTTACACTCACCTCTCACGAAACCAAACTGTAGGGAACTAGTCTTTCCACTACCGCCTCCGGGGAAGAAGTTGGAAGAACTTTCCGACGTTCAAAGTGAAGGCACAAATGCTGGGCCGTCTACCACTGTTTGAGAGAGGAGTTGTGTCTCAAGCTCCTGTCAACCCAGATCTTGCTTCGGGAAGGGAGAAGCGTTTTCAGGACTTCGTGTGAAAGCGTAAGGACAATGCCATAGGCTGAATGGTGAAGGAAAATGTGGGTCGAATGCGACCACCAACTAACAAGTTGTCCCCTAGGGAGGTGTGTGTCTGGAAATGGGAGGAAGCGTAAGGAACGAGCTGTACACTTAAGTCTAAGAGACAATGCTGTGGAGGAGCGGTCCTTCGACTCCCCGCCTCCTTTCCTAAGGATCGAAGCAGCTTGACGCCGAGTGTGAACGGAAGCAGAGGAAAAGCCTGCTATACCTTACTCGTGGAACCACTTTGTATGGAGGGCTTCTCTCAATGAACACCACGGCTCACGACGCTAGAAGGGTTTTCAAACGTACGTGAGTTCGCCAAAGGAAAGCCACAGACTACACTGTGCGAAACAAGTCTGTGTCAAACCGCGCCTTCGAGCTTCCATCTGGCTTCACGGGGAAAACCTAGTCACAACATGAACGTGTGGAACCCTAAACAGGCGGCGTGCACGTCGGTCTGAAGAAACACCACTGCAGAGAAACCGTGTTTCTACCAACCTCTTCCCTGAAAATGGTAGTCTATTCCAAGGTAAGTGTGACAGCGCAAGGCATGTGCCCCATGCCTGCGCCACGGAAATAAGGAGTGGAGATTGTCTCTCCCGGTTCAAACCTTGTTCCGTGAGAAATGTTTTCAAGAGTGCGAGAGAGAGCAGAGGGAAAAGGTCATGCCTTTAAGTCTGAGAAGGAAACCCTGGAAAGCCGTACGCCTACGTATGAGCGGCATTCTGGCGCGAACGTGTGAAGGCATAAAGAATGTGTCCTGGGACGGTGCTTGACAAACCCCTTGTGAAGAAGTCTTCCCTCAGCTATCATATGGTTTCAGGAAGATAAAAGTGTTTTCCGCCGTGGGCGTGAAGGCACGAGGGACGTGCCCTAGAGTGAGCTGTCCGTTTCGAATGTGCCGCCCGTCGTTCCACGAAGAAGGGTGAGTATGGAAATGTATGATGTGAGGAAGCATAGGGAAGATTGCCTACGGGTGTTTAACTCTAAGGACAAATCTAGAGGGTTGCCGTCCGTCGACGACCAGCTCTTTCCCTACGGATGGAAGCGCCGTGTTAAAGCTTAGGGCGAGAGAAAAGAGACGGAATGCGAGATACACCACAGTGGGGAACACGTTGTGTGGAGGGCTTCTCTCCACCAAAGTCTCGGGTCACGAATTTGGAAGGGCCTTCAAATGTACGTGAGCTAGCGTCAGCAGAGCCTTCCACTGAACTCAGAGAAACGAGGCCGCGTCAAACATGATTTCGTGCTAACCCCTTGGTTCGCGAAGCGCGAAGCCTTTTGAGATATGTGTGTGAGGGTCTTGCACTCACCTCTCAAGAAACAAAACGGTAGAGCAATAGTCTTCCCACTACCATCTACAGGGAAGAAGACGGAGGAAATGTCCCACGTTAAACGTGAAGGCGCAAGTTACTGTGCCATAGAGCCCTGCTTGGGAAAGAACTTGTGTCGAAAGCTTCTCCCAACTCAGATCTTGTTTCGGGAAGATAGAAGCGCTGTCGGTACTTTGTGTGGAAACACAAGGAAAATGCCACACGCTGAATTGTGAAGAGAAATGTGGGTCGAACGTGACCACCAACACACTCGTTGTCCCCTAGAGAGGTGTGTGTCTGGAAGTGGGAGGAAGCGTAACGGACGTGCTATACACTTAACTCCAAGAAACAACGCTGTGGAGGTGCGGTCCTTCGACTGCCCTTCCTCTTTGCTAAGGAACGAAGCGGCTTGAAGCCAAGTGTGAAAGGAAACGGAGGGCAAGGAAGGGTGATATACCTCACTCGCGGCACAACTTCTGATGGAGGGCTTTTCTCAACGAACAGCATGTGTCACGAAGATAGAAGGGTTTGCGAAAGTATGTGACTTCGCCAAAGGAAAGGCATACACGAATCTCGGCGAACCACGTCTGTGCCGATCGCGACTTCGAGCTTCCATCTGGGTTCCCGAGGAATCCATAGTCACATAATGTCTGTGTGGTATCCTACTGCAGAAACACCACTGCAGAGAAACCGTGCGTCTACTATCACCTTCCCTGAAACTGGTAGACTTTTGCAATGGAAGTGGGAAATCGCAAGGAATGTGCCCCGTGCCTGTGCCACGGAAGTAACTAGTGTAAATGTCTGTCGCGATTCGAATCCTGTTCCGTGAGAAGCGTTTCCAAGAGTATGAGAGAGAGCAGATGGAAAAGGTCATGGTTTGAAGCGTGAGAAGGAGACCCGTCAGGAAAGCCATACACGTAAGTCGGGGAAGCACTTTTCGCGTGACATGGTGAAGGCATCTAGAATGTGCCCTGTGACGGTGCTCGAGAAACCACTTGTGAAGAAGGCTTCCCTCAACTGCCGTATCGTTTCCGTAGGAGGAAACTGTTTTCCGTAGTGGGTGTGAAGGCATAAGGGACGTAGACGAGACTTCGCTCTCCGCTTCGAAGGTGCCTGCCGTCGTTACACGAAGAAGGATGTGTATGGAAATGGATGACTGCGGAAGCATAAGGAAGATGGCATGCGTTTGTTTAACTCTAAGAACAAGTCTCGAGGGTTCCCGTCCTTCGACTACCATCTCTTCTCGTAAGGATGCGAAGCCGCTCCTTAAACCTCGTGTGAACGAAAAGAGATGGAACGCGCGATACCGCACAGTGAGGAACACGTTGTGCGGAGGGTTTCTCTCCATTACGTCCTGTGTCATGGAGGTGGATGGGTCTTGCAATGTACGTGGGCTAGCCTCAGTAGCAGTAGTAGCCTGACACTGAATTCTGAGAAACAAGGCCATGTCAAACAGGCTTTCGCGCTAACATCGTGGTGCTTGAAGAAAGAAGCCTTTGGAGACATGTGCGTTGCTATATAAGGTAGGCGTCTTACACTCACCTCTCACGAAACCAAACTGTAGGGAACTAGTCTTTCCACTACCGCCTCCGGGGAAGAAGTTGGAAGAACTTTCCGACGTTCAAAGTGAAGGCACAAATGCTGGGCCGTCTACCACTGTTTGAGAGAGGAGTTGTGTCTCAAGCTCCTGTCAACCCAGATCTTGCTTCGGGAAGGGAGAAGCGTTTTCAGGACTTCGTGTGAAAGCGTAAGGACAATGCCATAGGCTGAATGGTGAAGGAAAATGTGGGTCGAATGCGACCACCAACTAACAAGTTGTCCCCTAGGGAGGTGTGTGTCTGGAAATGGGAGGAAGCGTAAGGAACGAGCTGTACACTTAAGTCTAAGAGACAATGCTGTGGAGGAGCGGTCCTTCGACTCCCCGCCTCCTTTCCTAAGGATCGAAGCAGCTTGACGCCGAGTGTGAACGGAAGCAGAGGAAAAGCCTGCTATACCTTACTCGTGGAACCACTTTGTATGGAGGGCTTCTCTCAATGAACACCACGGCTCACGACGCTAGAAGGGTT